>NC_043700.1:107465221-107498849 GCF_006229205.1 Suricata suricatta | reverse complement strand
TATGGCCATTTGTAGGAAAGTGGATGGACCTTGAGGGTGTCATGCTAAGCAAAATAAGTCAGGCAGAGAAGGATAGATACCATATGTTTGCATTCATAGGTCTAACAGGAGAGACCTGGCAGGGGACCATGGGGAGAGGAAGGGGGAAAGAGAGCGGGGAAGAGTGAGGGACACAGATCAAGGGAGACTACTGAATACTAAAGATGAACCATGGACTGAAGGGGAGAGAGGGGGTGATGGTCATGGTGGGGAGCACTTGTGGGGAGAAGCACTGGGTGTTATATGGAAACCAATTTGACAATAAACTATTTAAAAAAAGAATAATAATTACAAAGTATTGAAACATTAAATTCATGAGTTCTCAATGGTAGTAAAACAAACACACATTTCATCACTTTTGGCAGATGCTAGGAAACCAATTCATTGTTTTGAACACAGATACATAAAGGGAAATAATTACGTATCAATCCTTCCTTTTCTATAGAAATTCTAGCTCCATGTAACTTTAACAGATAATGATGGGAAATTCCTCTTTATAGAAATATTCCAACTAATAAGTGAAAAAGAAATACTAAAATTAGAGAATTGCTTTTCCTGCAACCGCTAATGAATTAATAGTTCCAGTGAATGTTCATCCAAGTCAGATAACGAGAGAGAGAGGGCAAAAATCAGACATTATTCATCTCTTAACAGAAGCCCCAAAATTCCCATCATAACATAGTCTTGCCAAAACATGAACTTTATTGTGATCAAGCCTCTAACTCTAACTACCAATTTGAAGGAAATACAGGGAACAGAAGGACACACCTTTGGGAATGCAGTAACAGCATCCAGACTGTGGGAAACTCCAGGACAATTACCTTATTTCTTCATGAATGGAACAAAGAAAAAAAAAGAGATAGCAGCCTACAGATGAGAGAAAACTTAAAGGACATATCAACCAATTGTGAGAAGTTTGAGTCCCTATTCAGACAGAAGAAATGCTAAACATTTACAACACATTCAGGGAAATGAAAATACTGTTTGGATATTTGATAATATTAAGACATAATTGCCATTTATTATGTGTGATAATGTATTATGATACAGTAAAAAAGGATTCTTAACGTCTTAGAGAAACATACTGAAATATCTATATATAAAATGGTATTTTACCTTGATTTTTTTTTTCAAAATAATCCTGGCAGTGGGAGAAAGTGGGTATGGATAGATGCCCATACATTGGTCACTGTTTAGGCTGGCTGAGATTAATTACTTTCATTAGGCTCAATACTTTTTTTCATTTTCTCAACATTTTTGCATTTGTAATAGTTTATGATACAAAAATCTAAAAAAAAGAAAATTCTGCATTCTCAATTAAATCAAACTAAATGATAAAACTATTGAAAAAAGTCATGAAATAATTTTATTTGTGATAATTGCATAATAGGTAACAGAAGGAAAAATGGAGTGCTATGAAATGTCTCCACTCCTTGGAAATGTGCCATTTACCCTGTTTAAAAAGTGTAAAATGACCCTAGGAAGAGCTCTGGTACTTGTCCTTAAGGCAGGATCTCCCAAGGAAACAGAAGGTAAAGATATTAAATAAACCCCCAAATCCTCTTCAGCAAACTTTAATGTACCAAGAAACAACTTTTTCTTTTAAATATGCTTCAGTTTCCTTTGTAAAACCTATCCATTTTATTTCCATTTATTGAATATGGTTAATTCTAGAAGGTATAAAATTTTCTGTCCAAACTGCTTTATATTATAAATATATATCTTTATATTATAAACATATGTATTATATATTTACATTATTTATAATAATCCTATTACTAATTTTACTCAAGAACTTGTTATTACTAAGTATGTCACACTTGATATTCTATTTCATTTGATGAATGAACTGCTTGTTCTTTCTACATTTTTAGTACGATTTGATACTTCTCATACAATTGAAATGAGAACATAAAAGAGGGAACATTCTTAATCTCTGTATAAAAACAAATTTTTAACATAAAAATTAATTATATGCTTTTTTCTTGTCTTTCCAATCCCATCTCATAATTTCCCATTACAAATTATTGTTATAGAAACATAGGAAATATTTTTTTAATTTTTATTAAGATGGAATGGCGAAATCTCCATTTCAATTCCCTTTCATTCCATAACGTTCCCACAAACTACACCTACTTAAAATTAATAAACCAACATTTACATTAACTTCAAGAGTGCAAAGAGTGTTTTATTTATCTTAAAATTTGTCCAAGGCGTATCTGGGTGACTCAGTCAGTTAAGCATCTGACCAGCTCAGATCATGATCTCGCAGTTAGAGTTTGAGCCCGCATTGGATCTGTGCTGAGAGCTCAGAGACTGGAGTCTGCTTTGGATTCTGTGTCTCCTTCTCTCTCTGCCTCTCCCCAACTCATGCTCTGTCTGTCTCTCTCTCAAAAAAAAAAAATTAAAAAATTTTTAATTAAAAAAATCTGTCCAAAAAATAATCTAGAAAATTTGAAATTATACATTTTCTACATGCCATAAAGATCAATATATCTTTTAATCCAAACTTTCTTACAATATCACTCATGACACATGAATGTCTTGAAGAACTAAGTATTCAGTTATCTCAGAAACTATAAATACTACATGATTTCACTCTTATGTGGAATTTAAGAGACAAAATAGAAGAACATAAGAAAAGGGTTAAAAAAGAGAGGGAGGCAAGCCATAGAGACTCTTAATTACAGAGAACAAACTGAGGGCTGCTGGAGGGGAGGTGGGCGGAACATGGGCTAAATGGGTGATGGGCATTAAGGCGGGCCCTTATTGGGATGAGCATTGAGTGTTATATGTAAGTGATGAAATCACTAAATTCTACTCCTGAAACCAATAGTACACTATATGTTAACTAACTAGAATTTAAATAAAATTTGAAAAGATAATAAGCCATAGAAAATCAAATAAGGAATGTTATGTGGGAAAAGTATGACCTAAAGCATTTGTCACTCCCTATGTCTTATTAACAGTAGATGGATATATATTTTAAAGTATATAAAAGCAAGAATTAAAAGTTCTCACCAGAATGGGGCAAAATTTCAGCCAACCACTTTTGGACTATATTCATGTAGAGCCAATATTACTAGCCATTTGAAATTTTAAAATGCTCCAACAAAACTGTTTTTTAAAGGTAGCTTAAGATAAATCCTAATGATAAATTCAATATCCACCGTAAATCCCAATGAAACAATTTAGACAGAAAATGATATTAAAGAATGTAAGAGAGTTATTAAAAACACTCTTCATCCTGCCTCCATGAAATACCCAAGGAAAGATTTTTTTCTAGGTTTCCATATATCTCAATGAGGTCTTCCAGAGTTAATTTCTAAAAAGTCTATATTTGCAGATTTTTCCCTATTTCATCTCCAAAGATGACTAGATATTTTAAAGTTTATACCTCAACCTAACAATTCAGAAGTGAATTATAGTACCCTTGAGCTAATACAAAATTTTTTTATCTATTTCTACTGAGAAAAGAAGACTAACCATTTGCCATTTAGTAGATAAAGAATTTTTTCACCATTGAGAAGTGAAACTTGGAAATGTAGGGCTAAAAATCAGAGGAAAATGGAAGAGATAGAGATAAGGGTTTGGTGTCTCTCCTCATTTATCAAGAAAAGACCCCAGCTCCTATTCAGAGAATAATGCTGTCACCTCTACTGTCATACTAACAATTATAAGAAACAAAAGAGGCCCTCCAATATGACTACAAATGACTTATTAAAACAAAAACATAGTTGAAAATAAATCCAAGCTTTTTGTTTTTTCCCTTACTGTGGGCGCTTCTTGGATACACAGCTTACTACTGAAAGGGATCAATATAAAAGAACATTTTTCATATTCCATTTAACTTTTAATACCATGCAATCAACTCTTCCCATTTTTTTCTTTTTAATAAAAAATCTGAATAATGTCAGCATAAACTTACTACATATTGTAGAAACCTGTATATATAAAATTTATAAAGGTATAAGCTCTATATCTTAAGTGAGAATATAGATAATTATTTATGGCATATGGTAGGAAGCCTTTTTTAAAAATTTAATGCTTTAAACTTAAAAATGCCCATATTGGGGCACCTGGGTGGTTCAGTCGGTTAAGCCTCCAACTTTGGCTCAGGTCATGATCTCACATTCATAGGTTCAAGCCCATGTCAGGCTCTGTGCTGAGCACTCAGAGCCTGGAGCCTGCTTGGGATTCTGTCTCCCTCTATCTCTCTCTGTCTCTCCCCCTCTCATGCTCTGTTTCTCCCTGTCTCAAAAATAAATAAAACATTTAAAAAATTTTTTGAACTGCCAATGTTTATCTGTGGACAGAGAAATCAAATATTGTTTTTAGGTTATATTTATTTCTATGTACAGTCTAATCCACAAAAAACATGCATTTGCATAAATTATAGACATATTTAAATATATACATATAGTGTTTAAAAGTCCAAATAATTATTTCTGATAAAACATGCTTTGAATAATACTACAAGAGACAGACAGGAGTACGTGTTATAGATTCAAAGGACAAATCATTGCTGAAAAGAATTTTCTCTTACAGCTTTGTGTGAATTTACCATTCTTCAGAGTGGAAGAAGCTAGTAGCATTGATCATCAAAAGTGTTTAAGATCAACAATACATCCATGTTTTCTGTATTGCTTGCCATTCCAACCAGAACACACTGATTCCTTTAAAGTATGAATTAAAGGAAATCCCTTACTCCACCATTCAGTGATGAGCTTGTGCTCTTGGCAATGCTCAGGCCTCCCACCACAAAGTGCAGAGGCACTGCAAGCCTTGTCACAGGAGCACTCAGAGATTCAAGGGAGCACTCACTGCATTTTTCACCTTCTCTGTTCTTACTGATAGTTATTTGCCATTTGCTTTCTGTTGACCAAAAACTATTACTACCCTTCAACTTTGGACCTTTGTGTTACATTATAAATAACCCTTCTCCTTTCCTCTATCCTTCATTAAGATGATTTCTTAAAGGCGGAGTAGGGTTTTTTTTCTTTAATGCTTATTTATTTTTGAGAGAAAGAGGGCAGGGGAGGGACAGAAAGAGAAGGAGACAGAGAATCCAAAGCAGGCTCTCTGCTGTCAGTGCAGAGCCTGACCTGGGGCTTGAACTCATGAACCATGAGATCATGACCTGAGCTGAGATTAAGAGTCAGACACTCAACTGACTGAGCCACCCAGGCACCCCTTCATTAAGATGATTGAAAAAATACTATAGTACTTATTATTGTTTCTTTTTATATTAAATAGTGACCATGCTTCCTAACACTCTGAATCACAGGCTGGAAAAAAGCAGGTACTCCCAAAAAGGTAACCAAATAGGTGTTTTTTGATCTGTGACCCAGGGATGAATTTCAGCTGGTACTCTCCAGGAAGCCTTACTTACTCTCTATAGTGTTTATGTTTTTGCAGTCTCCTCGAAACTTCTTTACTCCTGGTTTCCATAACCATATTCTGTTATTTATACATTACACTTGTTCTCACTGTCCCTGGAGTATTAATGTTTCTCAAAGTTTGTATCCTTTACACTCCTCTCCGTTAACATTTGTGTGTGTGGCAATTTACCTACCTCTTATAGCTCATGCCTCCCTAAACATTCATTTCTCCCAAATCTTTAATTCTAGCTTTAACTCACATATCATTCCTGATCTCCAGCTCATTATTAGCAATTTCACCTGCGCAAATTCTCCAAATGCCTCAAGTATAAGGCGTACAAAACTGAGTTTTTCAGACTATTCCTTCACTCCTCCCTTTCGTTGCCCCAAAGGCACACTCCCCTAATTTATCCTGCTAAACGATAAATCCTCTGACTGTAATCAAGAGTAATGGTACCACTTTCTACCAAGATCTTTACCTCTGTGTCACCTCACACATCTAATAAGTCTCCCAAACCTGTAACATTTGGATAACATGTATTTCCCATTCCCCTTTCATAACTACTACCCCGTCTCAGTTTAGCCTTCTATCTACTCTTGCCTGCACTACTGCAAGAGCCCCCTGCCTGGTCTCCACGACTCCAAGCCCATCTCCCTGAAATCTTCCTCCAAACCAAGAACAGAGTGATCTTTCTAAAATTCAAAGCAGATAATATTTATCCCTCAAGCATTCCTCATCTACAGGATCAGTTCAGAATTCCCCATGCCATATTAGCTGCTTCAAAATCTTTTCCTGGCCACTGCTCCATATTTTTCTCTAACTTCTCTTTGTGCATCTATATGTGGAATCTTCACTGAGCCATAAACTGTGTTTCTTCAATGTACTATGCTATGTTTTTGCAACTACTGTTAATTTTGTATGAAATGATTCTCTTTCACTTCTCTGCCTCTAGCAGGAATTAACAGCTTTATAGGTGTGAGTCAGGATCTAGTTGAGGAAAATGAATCCTTGGACTGACTCTATCTATGTCACTGACATTCTTCAGTTGCCCTTAGCATGTTCTGAATTTGAAGTGCCAATGTATCTTCCTGGCTTCCCTTTGTATGTAGTCATCTACCTAGTTGACTTTGCTTTACAAATTCTATCTGTTTGTTCTTTGCTTTACGGATTCTTCAACCCACAACCCACTGCTTTGCCTCCTACGTCACAGCTTGTTTATGTTTACCTGGACCAGTAACCAGTAATACGCCCTCCCTGTCTTGGCTTTGGAATCCTTCATCTGGATTTCTCTCATGACACTATGGTGGATACAGCCTCGTAGTTCCTGTCTACATTGGCCCCAGCAAGTTGGGCAATGGCCAGATCACCTGGCAAAATCCTCCACATCCTGTGGGTCTTGGCTGGAATGCCATACTACTCATGAAGCATTACTGACCTTCCAGTGTCAACTCTTTTTTTTTTTTGAGGTTTATTTATTTTTGAGAGAGGGAAAGAGCACGTGTGTGTGTGTGTGTGTGTGTGTGTGTGTGTGCAGGAGCTGGGGAGGGACAGAGAGAGAGAGAGAGAGAGAGAGAGAATCCCAAGCAGGATCCGTGCTGTCAGCATCGAGGCCAATGAGGGGCTCAAACTCACAAACTGTAAGAACATGTCCTGAGCCAAACTAAGAGTCAGATGTTCAACCAAGTGAGCCACCCAGAGAGCCTCAACTCTTTTTTTTTAATTTGAGTACAGTTGGCACACAATGTTACATTAGTTTCAAGTGTACAACTTAGTGATTTGAGAAGTTTATACATTATACTATGTTCACCACACTGTAGCTACCACCTGTCCTGTTACATCGCTATTGCAGTATCATTGACTGTACTCCTTACACTGTGGCTTTTACTCCCATGACTTCCTCACTTCATATCTGGAGACCTGTATCTCTTAAGTTTTGAATAAACTCCTTTATACCGCCTTCACATTATTTAATTATCTGTTTTTATCCCCCCTTTGGCTATAAATTTTTTAAAGGAAAAATATAGTATTTATTTTATATTAACAATACCAAATAATGTCAGGAATATAGTAGATGCTTAATGCGTAATCACATAATAATTGAAAAATCATACACAACATCATTTTTCTACAATGACTATTCTCTTAAGACTAAAGGAATCCATATGCCAGTACATTCAAAGAATCTCATATTTAATCTGAGACTAAGATTATGGTTTCCCCAGGCTTCTGAGTATTCCCTTCAGTTTCTGTTTGTCTTTTTTCCCTCTTAGACTTTTTCCCTTTATCCCCCTTTTATTAAACTATAATTGTTTTTTTAAGTTTAATTATTTTTGAGTGAGAGTGAGAGCATGAGTGGGGTGGGGTGTGGAGGCGGTGTGAGAGAGAGAGAGAGAGAGAGAGAGAGAGAGAGAGAGAGAGAGAGAGAGAGAGAATCCCAAGCAGACTCCATGCTATCAGTACAGAGTCTAACACAGGGCTCAATTTCATGAACCGTGAGATCATGATCTGAGCTGAAATCGAGAGTTGGCCACTTAACCAACTAAGTCACCCAGGTGTCCTTATATCTTCTTATTTTTATTTGCACTATTTATTGAGTCATTATGAATGACTGAATGATTTAATAATGCAAATTAAATTATCTTGCTGTATTTCGATTTTTTATGAATAAACATGAGCAATAAACTGTTGTTCTGAAAGACTTTCAGAATATTTAAATAAAATCTGAAACTCCTCCCATCCTCTCAGCCCATTCTTTAGTGGTTTTCTCCTTCTCATGAGACGTCAGTGGGATTAAAAACAGTGACTACAGTCTTATTTTTCTTAGGGCACATCAAAGCATGCATATCTTTTCTAAACTAGAGCTTGTCTGTTCATAATAATATGGAGAATTATGGAATGAACTTTCTCCAACCTAAATCTGTTTTGTTTGAAAATTACGCATGCTTTTTAGAATACATGGTTTATAAAAGATTAGAGAAAGTTGCATTAGAACATAACATCAAGGGGTGTGTAGGTGGCTCAGTAAGTTGAGTGTCTGATTTCAGCTCAGGTCATGATCTCACAGCTCATGAGTTCGAGCCCCACATCGGGCTCTGTGCTGACAGCTCAGAACCTGAATCCTGCTTTGGATTCTGTGTCTCCCTCTCTCTTTGAACGTCTCCCACTTGCACTCTATCTCTTCCTCTCTCTCCAAAATGAATAAACATTAAAAAAATTTTTTTAAAAACATAACATCAAACTTAGCATGGTGGCTAAGAGCACAAGCTAAGAATAGACAGACTGCCTGAGTTTGAATTTCAGGTCACAACTTGTTAACTATACGTGGCAGACACTGCTGGCCACCCCTCCAACATCCATATGCTCTCCTCCACCCCCAATTTTCCTTGTTAAGAATGTTCCATTTTGTTCACTTTCTTCTGAGAGTATATTCCTAGGAGAGGTTGAGGCCTCTCTTCTCCAGGGAGTGAATCTTTACTGGATTAAGCCAGGTTAGTGGTGGTTTTCTCCTTTACTAGAAACTGGCTTAAGCCTGAATATATGGTGTGATTCCAGTCAGTGAGACAGCAGTAGAAAACTGCCTGTGGAGTTTCTGGCACGGGACTGCCTTTATTAAGAAGAGAGCTCAGAAAGGACTTTTCCCTTTTTTCTCTCTCTGGTGACAAAGTTATCTGTCCATGATGTCTAAAAACCTAACAACCATCTTAGAGGGTAGCTGGTCTGGGAGGACAAGACTATTTGCTAAGGACTGAACAATTGAAAAATGCAAAGAAAATGGGTGTTCAGCGAGGTTACTGAGTTAGTCAACCCTGGAGCAGCCCTAGTAAGATATCCTTATTGTTTTGGTTCTTTTACGTGTCATCAAAAGCACACTAACCGAAATGCTGTGTGAACTTAGGAAAGTTTCTTAACTTCTGTTTCATTTATCTCTTTTATAAAAAATAAGTAAAAACTTAATCCTCATAGGACTCTTGTGAAGATTAAATAAAACAATATATGCAAAACACAAGAACAATTCTTATTTATGTTAAGTAAACATTCTAAATAATTACTGTCATTTTACTATTAATAAATTTAATTATGAAGCTTTAAGAATTTTTATCTTATTTTATGCCTTCAAAGTTTCCTAAATGAATGAATAAATTATAAAAATCCAGTATCTCCATCTTGCTATACTATATAAAAAAGCAAACATTATTCTTTTTCCCTTGAATATCTCTCCTCAGTCTATATCAAATTTTTAAGTAAAACTAATACACAAATATTTCTTATTACAAAAACTTATTCTCCAAAAAAGGAAAGAAAAAGGAGAGTCATTCCAAAAAAAATATATTTTATGTGTATAACCTGAAAAATCCACGTCATTACAGAGCAGAGAAAAATGAGTAAGTATATGATATAAACTACTCCATCACTTCGACAAAGGTTTTTCTATTCTCTATGTAGTGTTCTTTCAGTTCTTATCCCAGATCTCTAGAGGTGGAATCTTGCCAAGAATGCAAAAGTCTGTTGAACTATCTAGCAGTTTTACAAAATTGGCAAATGTCCACAAAGACTTGAAGAAGGACCACCAAATTCAGCTGAGCTTTGAACTAAAGACCCCTGTACAGTCAAGTTAAAATCTGATTGATAGGGGGAAACCCAAAGAACCGAATCTGCAGTAGAGGCAGTACTTAGGAGCAGTTCTTCAATTTCTCTGATAAGTGGGGAATAGGAAAGGCTTCCACACGGGAGAGAGAAAAAACAAATAACTGTTTTAGTAGCACTGGGGCAAATGTGAATAATCTCCTCCTGTGATGTCTTTCCCTGATCTCTTAGGAGGAAAAAAGAAAAAGTCTCCCAACAGCACAGGAAGAAAACTGCTTCTTTAACCCCCTGATGACAGAAACAAATTGTTTTGTAGCTCTGGGAAGAGATTTGTCACAAATGTGCAAACCAGACCCTATATCCCGGACATTGTGCAGAGCTGAAATACCACATTTTTAGGGAATTCCATCGTCTAATAACACAAGAGGTTTCTTTTTAAAACAAAACTCTGTCTTAATGGGTTAGCATGTATAGATTTTGTGTATGTGTGTAATAACAAATGCAATTTAGGTTTTTGTTTTAAGCATTACTATTAATTTGCTGTAATTGTCAAAGTATCTAAGAGACTGTACCAATTGAGTTTTTGAAAATGCTCGCTTTATTGTTTAATGGTTATGTTTAAGCCAAATATATTTAAAACTAAATAGCTATCCATAGTAAATTTAGCAATAGAAAAGTGTTGGTGACTGACCTTACTATTCTATAAATCACTCCTTTAATGTTATTTCCATAAATGGAAATGTTCATGGGGCACCTGGGTGGCTCAGTCAATTAAGGGTCTGACTTCAGCGCAGTTCATGATGTCGTGATTTCTGGGTTCAAGCCCCACATGAGGCTCTGTGCTGATAGCTCGGAGCCTGAAGCCTGCTTCAAATTCTGTGTCTTCCTCTTTCTCTGCCCCTCTCCCACTTGCACTCTCTCTCTCAAAAATAAATAAACATTAAAAAAAAAATCAGGGGCTTCTGGGTGGCTTGGTCAGTTAAGCATCTGACTTCAGTTCAGGTCATTATCTCACCATTTGTGAGTCAATCACAGTGTCAGCTCTGTGCTGACAGCTCTGGAGGCTGCTTCAGATTCTGTGTATCCCTCTCTGCTACTCTCCTGCTCACACTCTGTCTCTCTCACTCAAAAATAAACAAGCACTTAAAAATTTTAATTAAAAAATGTTCTTACAGTACCTTTTTATAAGCACTTAATAAGTGGTCCATATGCATCTAAATAAATACTATATACATACATAGTACAATAAAATAGGAGCTTTAAGTAATAGATAGACCTAGAATTCAAATCCTGGCTCTGCCACTTAGAAGACATGCAATTGAGCAAATTACTTAATATCCCTTAGTCGATAGAAACCCATCTTTTTAAAAAAATTTTTAATGTTTTATTTATTTTTGAGAAAGAGACAGTGTAAGCAGGGGAGGGTCAGAAAGAGAGAGGGAGACACAGAATCCGAAGACAGACTCCAGGCTCTGAGCTAGCTGTCAGCACAGAACCCAACGCAGTGCTCAAATCCACAAACTGTGAGCTCATGACCTGAGCTTAAGTCGGACGCTTAACCAACTGAGCCACCGAGGTGCCTCCAATAGAAACCAATCTTAAGCAATCATCATAAGCCTTAAATGAGAAAACATACTTAGCACCTAGTAGAAGGTCTAGCATACAATAGATGATCAGTAATTATAAATGTTCATTCTTCACAAAAACTAAAAATAGCAACAATGATAATGGTTCTAGAATAAGATCTAAATATATTAAGAAATTTAAAAAAACTCCTTCCCATAGGATTAGTGAGTACACTGGCATAGCAGTAAGTTCTGAATACATCATCCAGATACAAGAGAAAAACCAGGAAGAATATTCAAGTATCTTTAAGCAATAGTCACATCCATTCAATAAACTAATTGCCCAACTACTATGTGTTGGCAATATGGAGATAAATAGCATCATTCCTACAATCAACAGGTTCATGATTTAGGATAAAATTTTACAAAGCTGTACACTTTCAAAGACAATAATTATGTGTAACTATAAATATAGAATGGACATTCAATTCAGGCTTGAAGGAGAGAGCAGAATCAAAAAAAGGCTTCCCAAAGGATATGACACCTGAGCTGAATCCTGAAAGAGAAGGAGTTACACAGGTGAAAGGTGATGGAGAGTGAGGTGAAGAGGTAGAATGTGTGACACCTAGCCAGGGGAGCATGGCCTAAGTGTATGAAAGTCAGGAAAACATAAAGAAGCAGTCTGTACCCTGGGAACTCAAAATACCTCAGTAAGGCTAGAGAAAAAACTAACACATTTACCAAGAATATCAATATGACACACAGGAATTTCATTTTTGGCAGGTACTTGAGCGTGAGGTTGCCAACACTAGATAGTAGCGTCTTTTCTTTATACAGGCATTTGCAGTACCAGTAGCAAATAAAAGTGGCAATCTGGATGCTAAAATTACTCTTGAATTTAAATTGTGGTAGTACTTCATCATCAGGACCACCCAATGTTTTGGTCTTCTGAAGAAAGGAGTGGCTATATACTTAAGGCACAAGAAAATTACCGGCAGAGTAAAAACAGCTTCAATAAAGTATTTGTTCGGGCAAAATTGAACTCCAGTCAAATTAGACAGCTAGACCACTAATTGCTAGAACAGTAGGAAGCAGGATATTATTAAAAATTTATGAATATAGGCATCCAATGAAATACTTGTAAAATAGAAACAAAATTCATTGAAATGATTTTGGTCTAAAATCAAATTCATATGTTTAAATAAGAGTCAAAATAAGGTATAACATTCTTGTAATATTACTCAGAATCATAAAATTATACATCACAAAGTTCCTTATAAATCATCTTACACAGTAAACTTTAAACAGCAACTGAAGAATGCCCCCACTCCTATTTCTGGGGAAATTTGTCTGAACAGGAAAAAAATTCTCCTTTTTTTCTCCTTCCCATTTCCAGCAGTTATTGTACATAACATGTTAACTCAAACTTTGTGATGGGATAAGCTATGGAAGAGTATAATTTCAAG
This sequence comes from Suricata suricatta, assembly GCF_006229205.1. Classification (NCBI taxonomy): domain Eukaryota; kingdom Metazoa; phylum Chordata; class Mammalia; order Carnivora; family Herpestidae; genus Suricata; species Suricata suricatta. The sequence goes on along the minus strand of NC_043700.1, from coordinate 107,485,813 downwards.
ACCATGCCAAGAGAGCCAGGGAGCCGCCATTGGGTGGCAGGTAATCTATAAACCTGTTTCTTAAAAAAAAAAAAAAAAAAACATGGTAATGGACCCATTCCTTATGCAATATTGAGGATTGTGGGCATGGGAATTCACAAATTAGATTATTTTTAGGGAAACATATTTGTTGGGTATGTATTTCTACTGCTCTTCAGTCAAAGTCATTTTTACATTTGGGAAGCATGTCTCTATGTGTGGCGGGTGTGGACATGTGTGTGTTTGACCCAAAAGTTGTCCACTTGCCTATAATGAAGAATAAAAGGACAGAGCAATACCCTGTATTAGCAAGGAGACCTAAAAAACGATACAGTATTGAGTTAGAAAAATGTACCTGGACCCTTCTGCTAGAGCTTCACCACATCTCCCAATATTCCCTCTCCCATGCTGAATTAAATATTTCAGGTTGTGGGAACTGCTTTAAGATTCACACATCTTAAAGCCTTTCTTATATAGAAAAAAAGGTGAATTCTAAGACTACCAAATTCTGTGGGATGGGATTGGGTAGGGACAGACAGAAAGCCAAAATGTAGGATTTTGAACAGTTTTGTCAAATGTCAAAGGGTAGGCTTCAAATCACACAGTAACATTAGAAAATGAAGTAGACAGGGCTTACATTTTTAGTTCTTAATTTCAACTAGAGAAACAATCATAACATCAGCTTTATATCTATTTTCCTCTATGTTCTAACTTCTATCAGTCACCCCTATTCCTTAGGTAAAGTTGATAAAAATTGTAAAAAGTGGTGTGGAGATGTGGGGGGAACGGGGTCTAGTGGTAAGAAGAGTGAAGTATTAGGTAGTAAAAATAAATGTGCCTTTTCTTATGTAACCCCTTTCCTGAGACCAGGGTGAGGGCAGTTGCATCAAGGGTCAATCGTTTCCAAATTCTAGCTCCTAATGTATCAATGTGAGTAGTTCCAGCAGTGCTTGCATCTACAAAAGGAGCATAAGATGTGGAAAAGCTGCTGCCAAGATGATGTCCCACTAGTTTACCATGTATCTTAGAGAAGGCGACCTTTGGGTTACAAATAAAACAGATTAAGATATAGCTTCCCTGATTGAAGCTGAGACAAACTCCAGTTACATATTTCAACTGTTGTAGATTCAGTGTCCAGACATGCAGTAATGAAGGTGTCACACTTGAACACAGATGAAGGGGGGGAAAGAAAAACAACATTGCGATAGTAGAAAGTGATCAGAAAAAACTATGAAAGTGTAGACATTGTCATTCACATAAAAGCATTTATTGAGAACCAACTATGTGGAAGGCACTGTATTAGTTATGTAGGAGGATATATAAAGATGAATTAGACATAATCTGTGCTTTCAAGAAACATAAGTAACTTCCAGTTTCCAGTTCAGCATATAAGGAACCTAGAAATCACCACTGTGTCCTAATAACAAGTAAATAGCTAAACAAACTGAACAATCAACAGCTCTTCTTACATCTTTCAGAGACATGAGATCACAGGGTAAACTGCTGCCCCCAAATTGGAAGGATAGACAGGCAGATACAGAGAATCACAACTTTCACAACTTCCCAAAGCAGGATCCCACAAGGAGAAACCATCACCGGAACCAGTGCAAGGGTGGGGAAATCTAAGCTATAATTGATGAATTTCTGGAGGCTCAGTCAGTGTGGACATCTGAGAGTTAAAACCTCCAGGTTGTAGCTCTAAGGAATCTACCAGGTCCTCATAATCAATATTGGAAAAACATCCTCTCATGCTTCTGGCAGGGGGAGAGAAAAGAAACTATTTTTAAATATGCCAGAAAATTCTGTTCTTAACTAGGTCTGTCCTCAGGAGAAACCATTTTACCACAGAAAAATCTGCTGAGTTTCTATTAGGACCTAACTGACTTTGGGGAGGAGAAATGCCCAACTCTATCCCACTTTAGCCATTCTACATGACCTTCGAAGGGGAAAAAAAACTTAAAAGAATTCACGAAATTCACAGTCCAAGGCAGAGTTTCACCAAAAGACTGAGACCTAATCACAGAACTATGGAATGCCTCCTCTCCCCCACATACCTTACCACTAATTAATAAAGGCCTATTTACCACACTTCTTTTATCACATAACATCATATCCACCTTTCAACAGAAAATTACAAGGCATACTAAAAGGCAAAAACAGTTTGAATCTAATGAACAAGCATCAGAGCCAGAGTCAGATATGGCAGAAATGTGAGAATTAACAGACTAGGAATTTTGTAAAGACTATAATTAATATGCTAAGGAATTTACTCCCCAAAACACACAACATGTAAGAACAAATGGGTAATATAGTCAAAGAGATAGAAATTTTAAGAATCAAAAAGAAATGCTAGAGATCAAAAGCTCTATAAGATCAAAAACTCTATAACAGAAATGAGCCTTTGATGGGCTCATTAGTAGAACAGACATGGCTGAGGAAAAACGTCTCTCAGTTTGAGAATTTGCCAGTAATAATTGCCAAAACTGAAAAGCAAAGAAAAAATAGACTACATAAATAAATGCAGAATATCCAAAAACTATGGGACAATTTCAAAAGGTATAACATGCTGAATGGGAATACAAGAAGAAGAAAGATAGACAGAAAAAGAAGCAATATTTAAAGTAGTAAATACTGAGAATTTCCTCAAATTAATGACAAACACCAACCACAGATCAAGGAACCCCAGGGAGAACTGAATAGATAAAAAACAAAAATAAAACAAAACAAAAGACCTATACCTATTATATTCAAACTTCAGGAAATCAAAGATAAAAAGTTTGAAAAAGTTGGAAGATGGGTGTGAGGGGAAACCCCTTATCTATAGAGGAGCAAAGAATGACATCCCAACTCTGAAATATTTCAGAATTTGTGAAGTATTTCAATAATTGAGAATTTTGTATTCTATGAAATTACCCTTCCAAAGTGAGAGAGTAATAGAGTATCTCAAACAGACGAAAATTGAGAGAATTTGTTGCCAGTAAACCTGCCCTTAAGTAATGGTAAAAGAAGTGGCTCAGTCAGTTAGGCATCCGGCTTCAGCTCAGGTCATAATCTCATGAATCGTGGGTTTGATCCCCGCGTCAGGCTCTGTGCTGACAGCTAGCTCAGAGCCTGGCACCTGTTTCAGATTCTGTGTCTCCCTCCTCTCTGACCCTGCCCTGCTCATGCTGTCTCTCTCTGTCTCTCAAAAATAAATTAAAAAACAGGAATTTTTTTGAAAAAATAGTAAAAGAAATTCTACAAAGAGAAAGAACATTAAGTTCAGAAACTTGGATATTCATTTTTTTTAAAAAGGAAAAGCATCAGAGAAGGACTAAATGAAGGTAAAATAAAAAATTTTATTTTACTAATTCTTTTTTTTTAATTGTTTAAGTTTATTTTTGAGAGAGAGACAGTGTGTGAGTGGGGGAAGGGCAGAGAGAGAGGGAGACACAGAGTCCGAAGCAGGCTCCAGGCTTTGAGCTGTCAGCACAGAGCCCAATACAGGACTCCAACCTATGAACTGTGAGATCATGACCTGAGTCGGAGTCAGATATTTAACCAATTGAACCATCCAGGTGCCCCTTATTTTTCTAATTCTTAGTTGATCTAATAGATAATAGCTTGTTCAAAATCATAACAATATATTAAATTGCATATTATGTATGTATATTTATGCTTATGTATACTTATGTATAAATGGAATAAATGATAGCAAAGATACAAAGGATAGAAAAAATTTAGGGTTATTCTAAGGTACTTGCACTGCCCCATGAAGTGCTATAAACATTACTTGAAAGTGAACCTAATTTAGTTGTAGTTGTATATTGTAATCTCAGAGCAACCACTAAAAAAAGTTTTTAAAAAAGTATAATTGATGTGCTATATAAGAAGAGAAAATGGAATCATATGAAATGCTTAATTCAAATCAAAAAACAAAAAACACATAAAGTATGAAAGACAAAAATAAAAACAAAAACAGGGCAACAAACAAATGGTAACAAATATGGTAGATATTAATCCAACTTTGAATTTCAATAAACAAACCAATTAAAAGACTGAGATTAGATCAAAACAGAGTGGATCACAAAACAAGATTCAACTATATGGTGTCTATAAGAAATACACTTTTAATTTTTAAAAAGCACATAGCTTAAAAGTAAATGGATAAAGAAAGATATACCTTGCTAATACTAATCAAAAGAAAGCTAAAGTAGCTACATTAATTTTAGACAGAGCAGACATCAGAGCAGGGAACGTTATCAGAGATAAAGAGGGGCATTACACAATAATAAGGAGGTAAATACTCCAAGAAGACAATCCTTAATGTGTGTGCACCTAGCAAAAAAGCATCTAATAATATGAAGCAAAAAGTAATAGAATTGCAAGGAAAAATGGATTAATCCACCATTATAATTGGCAACTTCAACACTCCTATATCAGAAATGGACAGATCCCTGGGAACCTGGGTGGCTCAGTAGGTTAAGTGTCTGACTCTTGATCTCTGCTCAGGTCATGATCTCACTATATGACATGGAGCTACAGCTCATGAGATCAAGCCCTGCATCAGGTCCACTCATGTACACTCTCTCTGTGTCAAAATAAATAAATAAACTTAAAAAAATAGAATTGGCAGGAAGGACATTGTTGAATTTAACAGCGACATCAATCAACTGGATATAATTGATATCTATAGACTACTTTATCCAACAATAGCATACTACAAATTCGTTGCAAGCACTCACAGACCATTTCCCAATTTAGACCACATTTGGGGTCATAAAATCTACATTAATAAATTTTTTAAAATGGAAATTATATAATGTTTGCTCTCAGACCACAATGTAAACTAAAAATTGATAATGGAACAGAAAGACAGCTAGAAGAAAATCCCAAAATGCCTACACACTAAAAAACACTTCTATACTGAATGAGTTCAGTATATGATATTCTGGAAAGGCAAAATTATGGAAATAATAAAAAGATCAGTGGCTGCCAAAATTTGGGGTAGAGGGTTGGGAGATGTATCGATAAGCAGAGCAGAGAGGCTTTTTTAAGGCACTGAAACTACTCTGATACTACAATGGTGAATACGTGTCATTATTCATTTGTCCAAATTCACAGAATGCACAACATCGAAAATAAACCGTAATATAAAGATGGACATGAGGTCATCATAATGTGTCAATGTAGGTTCATCAATTGTAACAAATATACATAGTGGGGGAATGTTGATTATGGGAGCGACTATGCATGTATAGGGGCAAAAAGTGTATGGGAAATCTCTCTACCTTCCCCTTGATTTTATTGTGAACTTAAAACTGCTCTTAAAATAATCTTAATTTTAAAAAACACTTTTTAATAATACATGAGTCAAAAATGAAGTTATAAGAGAAGCTAAAAAATGTTTTGTATGAAATGAAAATAAAAATACAATTTATCAAAATACCATATCATTTCATTTATATACAGAATCTATAAAACAAAAGAAATGACTAAACAAAAAATCCTGAAACAGACTAATAAATACTAATAAATAAAAAATAAATACTAATAAATAATAAATACATAAATAAATAATAATAAATTAAAAAATAATAAACTGGCAGTTGCCATAAGAGAGAGGGTGAAGAGATGGGTGAAACAGATGAAGGTGATTAAGAGGTACAAACTTCCAATTAAAATAAATTAGTCACAGGGAAGAAAAATACAGCAGAGAATATAATCAATAATATTATAACAACATTGCATGGTGACACATGTAAGATTGCATAATATATAGAATTGTTGAATCAGTACGTTCTACATCTGAAACTAATATAACGTTGTATGACAATTATTATTTCAATGATAAAAATTCTAAACAAACAAACAAATAATGAGCCTTATTAGGAATGGATGGAGTGGTTCATAGAGAGGAGTGAAATAGGGCTTGAAAAAAGTGTTCTTTACTATTAGAACAGTAACAGTAACAACTATGCAAAATGATACAATCAACCACAATTAACACTCAGCGTGAGGAAGTTGTAGAGTAGTGAAAACTGTAGCAAATTAGCTCATTCTCAGTCTTAAAGGGGTACCTGAAACTACAATAATAAGGATAATAATAAAAAATTAATAAAATTGCATATAAGAAATCAATATAAAACATCAACAAAACCCAAAGCTAGTTCTTTGAAAAAGTCATTAAATTTATAAGTCTCTCACTAGGCTATGAAAAGAAGGAAGACACATGGGGCGCCTGGGTGGCTCAGTCGGTTAAGTGGCCGACTTTGGCTCAGGTCATGATCTGCTTCATGGGTTTGAGCCCTCCTGTCAGGCTCTGGGCTGACAGCTCGGAGTCTGAAGCCTACTTCGGATTCTGTGTCTCCCTTTTTCTCTGACCCTCCCCTGCTCATACTCTGTGTGTGTGTGTGTCTCTCTCTCAAAAATAAATAAACATTTTTTAAAAACTTTTTTAAAGGAAAAGAAAAGAAAAAAGGAAGACACAAATTAACATCAGAAATGAGATAGGGGACATTATTACAACTATCATGGTTAGCTAAAAGGATGACAAATGAACATTCTAAAAAAACCAATGTCTATAAAGTTGATAACCTAGATAGAATGGACCAATTCTTTGAAAGACACAATCTACCAAAACTTACTCAAGAAGAAACATTCAATCTGAGTAGGTCTATATCTATTATAGAAAGTGAATAAAAGTAGCCTTCCCAAACAGAAAGCGACAGGCCTATATAGGTTCACCAGTGAATTCTACTAAATACTTAAGGAAAAAAATTATAATAATTCTCTACAATATTCCAGAAGATAGAAGGGAAAGGAACACTTCCTAACTCATTCTCTGAGGGCAGCAATACCCTAATACCAAAATCAGACAAAGATGTTACAAAGAAAAGAAAACTCTCATGACCAATATCTCTCATGAACATAGAAACAAAAATCCTCAATAAAATATCAGCAAATTGAATCCAACAATGTATAAAAATAATTACACATAGTGGCCAAGTAGGATTGATCTCAAATATAAAAGACAAGCCCAAATTCTGAAAATCAATTAATGTAACTCATCACATTAACTGGCTAAGGAAGAAAAATCAGACAATCATATAAATTGATTCAGAAAAGCATTTGACAAAATCCAATACCCATTCATAAAAAAAATTCTCAGCAAACTAGGAATAGAGGGAGCCTTCTTAACTTGATTTTTAAAAAATCTGCAAACAAACTTATTGATGATAACATCATACTTAGTGGTGAGAAACTCAAAGTTCCTCTGCTAATACCAGGAAAACGCTGGATATCTCTTCTCACCAATGCTTTTCAGAATTATATTGGAAGTACAAACTAATGCAAAAAGGCAAGAAAAGGAAATAAAGGCATACAGATTGTGAAGGAGGAAATAAAACTGTTTTTGTTCATAGATAACATGATTTTCTCTGTAGAAAATCCAAAATTATCAACAACAACAAAAAACTTCTGGAACTAATAAGCAATTTACAATGTTGAAGGATACAAGGTTAATACACAAAAATCAATTATGAACCAGCAATGAACAAATGGAATTTGAAGTTAAAAACTCGTTACCACGTATGTTTGCACCTAAAAAATGTAAATACTTGGGGTATAAATCTAACCAAAGATAAGGATCTGCATGAAAATACAAAACTATGATGAAAGGTAGCAAAGAAGAACTAAATAAATGGAGAGATAATCTACGTTCATGGATTAAAAGACTCAATATTGTTAAGATACCACTTCTTTCCACCTTGATCTATAAATTCCACACAATCCCACCTAAGAACCCAGCAGTATGTTGTGGATACCAACAAACTGATTCTAAAGTTTATATGGACAGTCAAAAGACCCAAAACAGTGAATTTCATATTAAAAATATTTTAATTGTATATTAAAAATTAAGCTGATGAATTGATACTACCCAACCTCAAACCTTACCATAAAACAACAGTAATCAACACAGTTTGGTATTGGTGAGAGAACAAATAGATTAACGCAGCAGACTAAAGAGCTTAGAAATAAACCCACATAAATATAGCCAATTGATCTTTGACAAAGAAGCAAAGGCAATACAATAGAACAAAGATAGTCTTTTCAACAAACGGTGCAGAAAGAACTGGACATTCATATACCAAAAAAAAAAAAGAATCAAAACTCAGACTCTATACCTTTCAATAAAATTCATTCAAAATGGATCACATACATAAATGTAAAATCCTAGAAGATAACATGGGAGAAAACCTAGATGGCCTTAGGTATGTAATGACTTCTTAAGATATAACACCAAAGGTACAACCCAGGAAAGACATAACTGATAAGCTAGATTTCATTAAAATTAAAAACCCCATCCTGCAAAAGACAATGCCAAAAGAATAAGAAGGAGGTCACAGATTGGGAGAAGATATTTGCAAAAGAGATCTGATAAAGAGTTATTATACAAAATATACAAAGAAGTCTTAAAATCAACAATAAGAAAATGAACAATAAAACTTAAAAATGAGCCAAAGACCAGAACAGACACTTCACCAATGAGATACAGATAGTAAGTAAGCACATAAAATTATATGTTAATAGGCAATTGAAAATTAAAACAACAATGAGGTACTACTATACTACATATTAGAAAGGCAAAAATTCATGACACTGACAACACTAAAAGCTGACAAGAAAGTGGAGCAACAGTAACTCTCATTCATTGCTGATGGGAATGCAAAACGGTACAGTCCCTTTGGAATAAAGTTTTGCAGTTCCTTACAAAACTAAAGATACTCTTGCCCTGTGATCCAGCAATCCCGCTCGTTGGTATTTACTGAAATTAAGGTGAAAACTTATGTCCACACAAAAACCTGCACACAGATGTTTACAGATGCTTTGTACATAATTGTCAAAACTTGGAAACATCCAAGATGTCCTTCCATAGGTGAATTGATAAATTGTGGTAATCCAGACAACAGAATATTATTCAGAGCTAAAAAGAAATGAGTTTCCAAGCCAAGAAATGACATGGAAAACCCTTAAGTGCATACTAAGTAAAAGAAGCCATCTGAAAATACTACATATTATGATTCCAAATATATGACATTTGGGAAAAGGCAAAACTATGGAGAAAGTGAAAAAAAATAGTGATTTCCAGGATTTAGTAGGGATGGAGGGATGAATAAGCAGAATGCGGAGAAAATTTTAGGGCAATGAAACTATTCTGTATGATACTACAAGGGTGGATACAAGTCAATATATACTTGTCAGAACATAAAATGCCCAATGCCAAGAGTATTGTGAACCCTAACATTAACTATGGACTTGAGTGATAATAATATGTCAACATAGGTCCATCAATTGCACCAGATGTACCATTCTGGTGCAGGATATCTATAGTGGGGGAAATTGTTGAAGGGGAAGTGGTGCAAGAGTGAACAGGAGATATGAGAAACCTCTGTATTTTCCACTCAATTTTGCTGTCAACCAAAACTGCTCTAAAAAATCAAGTTGTCAACTGAAAAAAAAAAAACAAAAATTCAGCAGCAAAAGCAGATAGAATATGAGATGTGCTCAAGATGCTATGGGAATTAGGAAAGGAAGACATTTCTTAAACATCATAATATGTAGGAGTGCCTGGATGGCTCAGTTGGTTAAGCATCCAACTTCAGCTCAGGTCTTGATCTCACAGTCCATGAGCTTGAGCCCCATGCCAGGCTCTGTGCTGACAGCTCAGAGCCTGGAGCCTGTTTCAGATTCTGTGACTCTCTCTCTGCCCTTTCCCCTCTCATGCTCTGTCTCTCTCACTCTCAAAAGTGAATAAATGACTAAATGTTTTTTTTAAATGTAATATGTAAGTTACAACTTATAGTAATTTTGATTACAGGACTGAAATGAAGAATTCCAAATGAACTTTCTAAGGAATAGTATTTATAATTCTAATTGAGAGATGTTTGGCTGTAAGTGTATCAAGGATATGAAAATAAAAAGAAATATAGTATGGTATTTTTATACACCAAAAGTATATTTGACACTAAATCTACTGAGCAATGACTTTCCAGGAACAATATGTGAACCATGAACGTGGAGAAATATACTTCTTGAATTATTCACATACTTTGACAGCTCTCAAACATAAGGCAATTCCAAGGAAAGAGCATAGAGTAGAAAAGCAAAAGGACTGAAAAGATTTCTAAAAGATATTACCATGAGCTTTTATCTCGATTCATGTTCATCACACACAGGCAATTTAGTTAGTTATCTGCAAATAGCGTCTTTAATAATAGAAACTAAAATTTAACCACTGCAGACCCTCTAAGGCTATGCAAGAAGAATAAAATATTCTTATAATTAAGCCCACTATTTAAGAGTTGTGAGGGGCGCCTGGGTGGTTCAGTTGGTTAAGCATCCGACTTTGGTTCAGGTCATGATCTCACTGTTTGTGAGTTTGAGCCCCGCATGGGGCTCTGTGCTGAACGCTCAGAGCCTGAGGCCTGCTTCAGATTCTGTGTCTCCATCTCTCTCTGTCCCTCCCCCACTCATGTTCTGTCTGTCTGTCTGTCTGTCTGTCTCTCTCAAAAATAAATAAACATTAAGAAAAAAAAGAGTTGTTTAATTTTTTCCCAAAGATCCTAATCATATTTATTTGGGACCTTTCAAGTGTGGAGAAGAGTATGATGAGTGATGTGAAGGGTGTTTAGCCAACTTTTCTCTTTTAACAAAAACTTTAACAAGGATGTCCTCCCTCCTCAAAAAATAAATAGCAGCTAAAAAAATAAGGATCCAATATTAGTAGTATCAGATTTAGGACCCCAAATCACAGACTTTTTGCTATAAATTTAAATCTAGAGATCTTTGCTTAATAAGGCAAAGTATATCATTCTATTAACTCTGTCCTCCTAAATGAAAATTTATTTTTCATTATTTTCACAATCCGATCCACATTAAACCAAGAAATAAGTTCCTAACCCATATTAATAATGTTTATTGAATGAATAAATGATTATTTATTTAAATTAATGAATTTAAAATGAATTTAAATTGTGACAAAAATAGGGCTTAGATAAATAAGTACATGGAAATACAAAAGCAAAGTATATCAAACTTCTCCCAAACAATATATGCATGTGGTAATATATTTATTTAGGGGCCAAAGATTTAAGAAATAAGGCATTTCACAATTACAAAGAAAAATTTTCTATTTATGACATTGGAATTGAAAACTAAAATTATTTCCACATTTGTATAAAGAACCATGATATACTTATAATTATTTTATAAGTACTTGCTGGGGCCAGCTGTTGTTCTTGGACAAGGGCCCGGGCCCTAAAACCATCATGGATTACTTCTGCCTCCCTAGGATTTCTCCTTCATCTTGAAACCCCTGTATCTCATGATCCTTGCTCACTGTCTCTGACACACAAATGCAAATAAACAGCAAGGCAAGTTTATACAAATCATGGGATAGATATATAAAATCTACATGCTATTTCAACCCATTCTCCCCAGTACCAAATTTTATACTGATGATTTTACATTAAAAGCTCAGAGCATGTTAGATTTATGAAGAATGATAGGGACAAGAAGAAGAGAGTGAAGGAGAAAAGGAGAGAAAAGGAGCGGAAAGGAGAGGAAAGGAACGGAGAGGAGAGGAGAGAGGAAAGGAATGGAAAAGAAAGGAAAGGAAAGGAAAGGAAATTCACAAAATGCAAAACTATAAACATAAGATGGAAATCACTTCTTTCTATGATAATTTTTTATCATGCTGTTTCAAGGCATTGACCTTAGCTTTGAAACATATCAAATCAGCATTTTACTTTGTGCAAGATGGTATGTTTTGTAATCTCTGCTCTCTATTTAATCAATGCTTAATTTTATGTGGTAAGATAACTACTCAGCTGCTACCCCCCTCGTATATTTCTCAGCATTTCATCCTGACTTAAATTGAAGACTTTAATTAATGTCCTAAGATGTACCATTAAATTATACCATATAATTATGTGGGCAAAGTACTCAGTGAAGGCTACAAATTATTAGCTATGGTCATCTTCTAAAATAAAAGTTTAAAATATATAATTTTGTGAAATTTTCCATTCTGGCTACAACTTCTCCTTAATGATACACAACTTTTTATTTTATCTTCTGTCCTAAAAGATATTTTTGAAAAAAAATCACATAAAGGAATATGAGCTCACAAAGAAAGACAAAAGAATTGAAATTTTTTTTTTATTTTCCTTCCAGAGTCTAATTTTTTATTGCTAGTGGAGGATTAATAATCATGTCTTTTTTAAAAGGTATGTAAACAGTTGAAAAGTAATAAAATTTTCTTTCTACAGCAATTACCAACAATAAAAGCAAAATGGTCCATCTGAACATGAATTGTCCTAATTCCGAGAGGAAGATTTCTACCTTTCTACCTAATATCAAAGAAGCAAAACACAGACTTACATAGCCAACTAATCCAGTTCTACTAATTTTTTTAATATTTATTTATTTGGGGGGGGGAGAAATCAAGAGGGGGGATGGCAGAGAGAGGGCGACAGAGGATCTCAAGTGGTCTCTGCGCTGACAGGCTGACAGCAATGAACTCATGAACCACAAGATCATGACCTGAGCTGAAGTCGGACGCTCCAGGTGCCCCTAAAGTTTATTTATTTACTTTGAGAGAGAAAGAGAGAGAAAGCAAGCTGGGGAGGGGCAGAGAGAGGGAGAGAATCCCAAGCAGGCTCCACACTGCCAGCATGGAGCCCAAAGCAGGGCTCGAACTTACAAATGTAAGATAGTGATCTAAGCTAAAATGTAGATTTAGACAGTTAACTAACTGAGACACCCAAATACCCCATCCAGTTCTACTAATTTGTTATCATTTTTATATAGAAAAGCATAATATATAAAAATATTATTTTTATTTGCCCTTTTAATGTAACTAAGAATTTCTTAATGAATACACTAAACTGTGTTTGATTCTTGGCGGAGTGTCCTGAAAGCTTGGAGTAGCCTATTTATTTACCATATTATTTAATACTTGTAGAAGTTTTTGAAAAAGAAAACCCCAATTTTCCCCCTAGAATAACAACAAATTAAGCAGTATTCTGAGATGTAGTTCCACCTAACAAGACCCTACTTTCCAATAGAACCTCTGTCTACAGATGAGAAACTGCTTTCCTCCGAGCTGTCAAAGGGATGTGTAAAGTTAAACTTTATTCCTACAAAGTATGTGAGGAGGAAGGCAGGTAGCAGACTGATATCCCTGAAGAAACAAACTATGATGGTAATTATATCACTAATGATTAGAAGAAGTTTTTCAAGGCAGTGGATGTAATCTAGGTAGTCCATGCAATACACAGAATTTTCCCCAGTGAAAGGGAAAATAGCATTCTCAGGAATTAACACTCCAAATTACAGGAACTTTGTGCTAAGTACAGCTGGAAGGGCATTGAACACCCAATTTCTATCACTGGGTATATTTTCATACCCAATCTAAAGCTGTCCTAAATACATCTTCAAATATTGAGACTAAACTAGGCAATTTCAATACATCTTCTTAGACAAAGTATTTATGAAGGGTAAGAAATGAAGTATTTCTGGAGTTTCCACCTTTCACTTCATTTTTCTATGTAATTATTAATCTTAAAGTTTTGTGCCTATGAACATTGTATAAGAAGGCTAGTAATTGTTAGTAAAATAATTCAGCATCATCACTATTGTAATCCTTATCAATTTTCAGCAATCATTGGAATCATTAATCTGTCTCCATTAAAAAGTAAAATGGAGATGGAGCGACTCTGGTGGGAAGGAGGTGACAGTTGTCCCATTTTTGAAGCCCCAGAAGACTGAGAAGATGAAAATTGCAACTGATAGTAGATAAAATTTAGAGAGGATGAGTCACCATACATGTTTTCAATATCAAATAAAAACGTTTGCCATTTTTCTGGTAAGATTACTCATAAGCAATATTTTATAACCTCAAAAATACTGCATAAGTTCCTCCTTGAAGGAAACAAAAAGATGCAACAAGACGCACATAATGATTCCAGTTCATATTCCAACAGAAGTTTCATCCTCATTCACTGAGTTATAATTATTTCCTATGTGCTTTGTTATCCAGTAGTAGTCATTTTTAAGAAGAATGTAAAACAAACTGAGGTCTGAAGGGGAGGGGGAGGGGGAAAAGGGGTGATGGTCATGGAGGCAGGCATTTGTGGGGAGAAGCACTGGGTGCTATATGGAAACCAATTTGACAATAAACTACTATAAAAATGTAGGAATTTCATTATTTTGCTAATTGAAATGAACAAAAGGCATAAAAACTCCAAATTTTTTTCATAAGTCTTGAGGCAAACAAGTAAAGCTTCCAAATGAAAGCGTACTTTCTTCACAAACATTGACATTCTTTCTGAAACAAGAAAAACTGAGCCTTTAGAGGCCGATTTATTTCATTTTGTATACTCCTCCTTCTTTAAAATTGAGACTTTCAAGGAACCAGAATATATTTGCAAACAATGGGATTCAACATCTTAAATTCATTCCTGGAAAAACAAGAAGGTAAAACAACAGTTCTTAACTTGGTCTGCTCTGATTTGAGAAAAGAATTCAAGAATATTTCATTACCATACCACCACGTCCTGTACTGACAATAAAAACGAAACACAATAATGGTGTTAGAATGTAGTATAAATTCAAACCAATGTGTATTTTGAGAACATTCCAAAGTGTAGCAGTTCTTCTTGTTTTAAGGAGAAAAGAAACTAAACTGTACCATCCATACATTACAGTCTAACACAATGTCTACTGCATTTATTCCAAATATGAGATAAGATGACCTGATAACTTTCATTTTAAAAGCTATGGGACACTACCTCACAAGATACTTCTCTTTTCCTTTCCCTTTAGCATTCTCATTTCCTAACTAATTTTATCATTTATTAAAGAATGAAATGAGAGCAATAGCAGAAATGGAGAAAGATGAAAATCTTCAAAATACTGAATAAGAATCACTCATGATCAGGCAGAACATTTCACTGGTACAGCATATTATTTCCTAGCCATAAAATGTGCTTTGATATATTTGAGTATTAGGACCATGCCTTCATTCCTTAGTGCATGCTCTTCAGATTAAACATGTATGAGGCATAATGAAACCTCAGCATTGTTTGCCATAATTTGGTCCTATATTTTTTCCAAAACTCAAGAAGATTAGTTATTGATGCATAAGTAAATTCTAGTTGAAACAGTAGCTAAGGTAATGCTAAAGTAGAAAAATCATTGATTGTGGATTCAGATGATGAATCCGTGATTTGGATTTAATGATCCATAAATCATTGATTTTGGATTTATGTGTGGCACATAAACATAACTCCATCATTTATTGCTTGGGTGACCTCAGATAAGTTACTCCTTGAGCCTTAAATTCCTCATCAGTAAAAAGGGAAAAAAATAGGACAGTAAAACCAATCTTAGAGAGTTAGTATGAGGAGTAGTGGACTAAACATCACTCAGTGCTTATAGTAAACTGTAAATGCTAGTTCCTTTTACTTGAGACATTATAGTTTTATATCATGTACCTGTGCACAATATGGATCTAGTTAGTAAAGAAATATTACTGGATGTGATGATAGCATGGTGGCCATAATGAGGATGTGAATGGGGAACAGTGTATACTGATCTTGTCTGCATGCACCATAAACTTAAACACAATTCTCAAACACTGTGTAAAAAAAAGAGTAGGTACGGCAATACACATACTTTATGTGTTAAGTGATTTTAAACTTTGTGTTAAAAAAATTAAATATAAATTGAAATTGTCAAAAATGATGAAAACTGACAAAATTATTCTCTGAAATGCCTACTCTGGTATCTAGAAGATACGCTATATTCTATTTTTAGCAAATGAATCCCTGACTCTCCAAGGAATATTTTTGCCAGTAAATCATGGTGAGGACTTAGCTCTACAGTCAGCTATAGGACAAATGATGTTTGGCTTTTTTGTGCCAAAACACACTAGAATACCTACACTTAAGTCCTTAGCTCTGGCCAAGTAACATCACCCTAGGTTGAGAGCTAGTCCTCGGAACTGATCATGATGAGGCTATTATCTTATTGGGTATCTTAAAGTAGGTCAATGACAATGTTCACATTAGACTAAAAGAAGGGCCCATGGTGGGTTCGCTGAGGAAACTTTACAATGATGCTTTCAGAGGACTGTCTGTCCAATCACCCAAGTGGTCTTTGAAAAAGATAGAATCAAAGAAGCTTATATCCAAGGTCCCTCTGCCTTGTCTGCCAAGACCAGTATTCCTTTTAGAGCTTGTAAAATCATGGTAAGAATCATGTGTTATAACAATGTGTAAAACTGGGAGCTGGGGTAAAAAGGGGTTTCCAGACTGGGGAGGTCATAAAACTCAGATTCCAAGGCTGAAGAGTATGATTCAATAGGTCCAAGGGAGCTGGAGATGTACATCTTACAAAAGTTCTTCAAGTGATTCTGATGTACAACTAAGTTTGGGAATAAGTGAAATAAGTTATGCTCTTCTTTTTCCCTTGTTTTGTTTTTAACTGTGGTAAAATACACATAACCTATACCTTACCATCTTAACCATTTTTAAAGTATACAGTTCAGTTGTATTAAAGATATTCACATGTTTGTGTAAACATCACCACCATTTATTTCCAGGTCTCTTTTCATTTTGCAAAACTGAAACTCTGTACCCATTAAACCATAACTCCCCATCCCCCCATTTAGTTGTATCTTAATGTATCAAATAATTTCTATAGCTTTTCTGTAATTTTTCACTCAAATTACATTGCAATTTGCAAATGTAACATGTAAAATAACTTTTCATTTTCTTCAAAACCAAAAAATAAATAAATATAAAGATAACACAGAAATGCTCATAGAGGACAATTAATGATTAACAGCGGCAAAATATGAGTTAAGTGGTGATTGTATGATGTGATGACACTGGAACCTGGGCCATGTTGGGTTTTGATTAATGAAATTGGTCTCATTCCCATGATAGACATCAAATGCTATCTTTTCACGTATACAATGTGACAGCATTTCTGCTACTACCCCACATTATATTTCCATTCCTGCTGAATTATCATATTGAATTAACAAGTTATAGAAGATTATATAGAGGTGGTCAGTGTGTTAAGCCCTTCAGAGAAAGTATAATTTGTCCCTCTCTCTTGCAAAGACATAGTTGTTTAAGAATAAAAGAACTGTGGAGTTCTGAGATAACAGAAAATACAAGCAATTGTTTATTAAACCCATCTTTCCACAAAACATATACACATTAATCAGTAAAATCTCTCAAAACTATATAGACTAAGATAGGTCCTACTGATGAGGGCAATTAAAGTGAAAAAAAATACAGTAATATTTAAATCCTAATTCTGTTTTGACCAGTATTTATATAACATTATGTAGTTCTCTGTACTATAATAGGCAGTAAAAGGTCACAAAAAATACATAAGAAGTCCCTGCTTTTCAAATATTTAATATTTAGTTGAGAAAACAGAGCATACACTAATTATAATAATAATAAAGGTAGTATTATTATTATTATAGTAAAGATAAATAATAATAAAAGTCCATAACTAGATGCCAAAATATATAGCACAGAAAAGTAAGAACTCAGTCTAGAAAGACAGAAATATAAGATGGAGTGACCATTCAGGTATGATATCCAGGAGGTGGAAATTGTGTTGAATGCTAATGAATAAACATTATTTCTATAGCTGAAATGATGAAGAAGAGAAGCAAACATGAAAATAAGCTTTGGCAAAGTTATAGACATGAGAAATTAGTATGTCATGTTCAAGCAAATAAGAAGGAATATTTGGCATTCATTGATGGACTTAATTTAAAAGACCCATGGGGGGAAATGTTGGTGGTTTCAATGGAGTTAATATATGGGCAAAGAAAAATATCCTTAAAAACTAATCTGAAATACTTGACCTTTATTCTGTATGCCAGTGGTCATCAACATTTTTGATCATGCATCCCTTTCAATTTTGAACTTGCACTTATAATATATATTTATTTATAAATTATGTATTACTGAGCCATCAGTTTGTAATTCATATATTTAAAAAAGATTTTTAAGGAACGATACAAAAAGAAATAAAAATAATTTTAATTATCTTGCTAATCATAATAGTTTTATACCATCATTACTTAATACCAAGGCACAATATCTACTAGAAATGAGTTTCAGCATAATGGTAGTGAATGAAGATCCATATTTCTAACAATTTTATTTCAAATTATTTGGCAATATGATCTCCTTAGACAATCATATTTAATCTATATGACAAGTTCTTACGAGGACATATCACATCACTGCTCTACACCTGAAACTAATGTAACATGGGGTGTCACCCATACCTAAAATAAGAGAGAGAGAAAGAATAGGTGGCTCTGCCGATTTTGAAGACTTAGTAAAAAGAATGAAAAAACCTCATTCGCAATGTTTTTCTTGATTGTTGAAGAAAATATTTTAGACATGTGGACTAAATAAAATATATCATTAAAAGAAATTTCACCAGTTTCTTTTTACTTTTTTAACTGTAGCTATTAGAAATATTTTATTTTATTTTAATGTTTTTTATTTGCTTTTGAGAGACAGAGAGGGACAGTGAGAGCAGGGGAGGGTCAGAGAGAGTGGGAGACACAGAATCTGAAGCAGGCTCCAGGCTCTGAGCTAGCAGTCAGTGCAGAGCCCGACGCGGGGCTTGAATCCACAAACCATGAGATCATGACCTGAGCCGAAGCCTGACACTTAACCGACTGAGCCACCCAGGCACCCCTATTAGAAAAATTTTAAATTGAACTTGTGATGAGCACCGAGTGTTGCATGTAAGTGATGAGTCACTAAATTCAACACCTGAAACAAATATTACACTGTATGTTAATTAACTGGAATTTGAATAAAAACTTGAAACTACAGAAAGGTTAAGTAATAACAGTAACAATAGTAAAACAATGCACAATAAGAAAAAGAAAATTTTAAATTGCATATGTGCTTCACATTGTATTTCCATTAGACAGCATTACTCTAAATAATGAAGTCACTGAAATGTAAAAGATGATTGAAAATAAGATTATTCCAAATAAGGGGCACCGAGGTGGCTCAGTCCATTAAGCATCCAACTTTGGCTCAAGTTATGATCTCACAGTTTGTGACTTTGAGCTCTGTAACAACAGGCTCTGAGCTGTCAGCACAGAGCCCGAAGCCTGCTTCAGATTTTCTATGTCTCCCTCTCTCTGTCCTCCCCCAACCCTCTCAAGAATAAATAAACATTTTTTTAAAAAGATTATTCTAAATAAAGTTTTAAATACATTGCTGTATTCACTGCCTGACTTCATGAGATTCTCTTTGAAAGGGTACATGTTTTGGTTTTTATACCACATATTTTAGAGATATCCAATAACAATATACAAAGAAAAAAGACAAGAAGAGTCTATGAATATGGTACAGGAAAACGAAAGATACATTATCAAGATACTGCCAACCAGGGCAATAAAATCTTTCCTCTTAAACATCATTATCTAGGTATAATCTGTATTCAAGAAAGAGTAAGGTGCACATGGACAGGCCGGGCAGCACATACCAAGCCAAATCCATCCCAGAAAGCAGCCTTCCTTCACCTCCACCCCTACCAGGAACTTAGCCCAGTGCACATGGACAGTGACACCTGGCCAGACATCCTGCCATGCCATATGGGAAGCATGAGCCACTGGTGGACAACGTCAGCATACTTGCCAATGACACCACTTAATGGAAGACAGAGAGACAGTGATGTTCCCAGGTCTCCCCTAGCTGCCAACCTACCATGGAGTCAGATAGGAAGGAGCTCTATCTTTTGATAGAGACAAAGGTCCCTAATTAAGTTCATCATAACTAAATACAGAGACCCATGGTGCTGAAAAGTTCCAGTGATTAAAATTAAGATTAAAAATTTAAATATGAGATTTGAAGAAAGAACAGGGGTAGAGGGATAGTTGGTCACAAATGTATCAATAAACAATGTCACAGGGAGACTGGTTGGTGTTTACTCAAGTATCTCAGAGAGGAAAAGCCATTAGACTTTAAATAGCTTAGAGTCATGTGTGTGTGTATAATACATACACATGCACATATGTGTACATATATAATCACGTATGTATAATACACAAGACACACACAGAAACAGAACACACACACACACATGCAATCTGTTTCCAGATTCTCAAGAAATAGGCTATTTCCAGCAAACTTGATGAACTTTTCTTGGAACCAAATACTGCCAGATTGGTTATGATTAGTAAATATGAAATAAGGTTTTATCTCAGATTCGCTTTTACCCACTTTTATTATTGACACTATATAAAAAGATTTTAATTTAAATAAAATCTCAAAAGCTGTTTAGTAAGTTGATTCAACAACCACAATTTAAATGAATTATATTGCAACATTAATTTAATCATAGAATATATTTTTTTAAGTAAAAGGAGAAATTTCAATTAGCTTTTAGGAAAACATATTAAACCCAAATAAAGGTTTTGATACATTGGAATGTGTTTTCTGGGGTTATGCATTATGCTCTGAAATAAAA
>NC_043700.1:107406816-107465121 GCF_006229205.1 Suricata suricatta | reverse complement strand
CTGGATGTCCTCTTTGGAGAAGTGTATATTCAGGTCTTCTGCCCATTTCTGCACTGGATCATTCATTTTTCGTGTATGGAGTTTAGTGAGCTCCTTGTATATTTTGGATACTAGCCTGAAAAGGATAATTTTTAAAGCTTCCTTTAATAATGTAATTCTTTAAACCTTCTAGAATCTGACATTACTTTGTGGAAATAGGCTCTATAGTATTTAGAGTTGCGAGAATTAATTCATGGTAATATAGTATGGCACAAAAATAATAATAGTTTTACATATTCATCTACATTTTTCCTAACAAAATACTTGATTTTTGGATCTGACTTTTTCCTCCTGAAAATGACTATACTCATTGTTTATAATGACAACTTTAGAGTCCATTTACCACATTAATTAAAACAGCATCTACTCCGATTAGACAGGAGCTATGGGCCTATCAACAAACAGGCTAATTCTAAGTTCCTAATTTTAAGGATAAGATAGAATTCTTCTTCTTCTTTCTTTTTTTTTAATTTTTCTCTTTCTTAACATGATATTTTGTATGAAATATCTGTAAGGAAATGTTTGTGCAATCCCTAGAGAAATAATACATTTTCTAGTTGTATTAAAGGAAGGTTTGCTGCTGTGATGCAATAGTAGTAAATTTTAGCTGAAACACTAGATCCTATTTTAATATTACTTTTTACTAGTGTCCAATGCTGTCTAACATTTACTGTTACAACTTACATTTCTCTCATGATCCTACCTAATAGGTACTTGCCTATGAAGAAACATTGAAGGAAAAAATATCCATAGTACAAATTAGAATAATTAGCAGAGATTCAATTATTCACCTATAAAAGGTCTAATTTGTTCAATGTTTATCAGGAAGGTCCTTTCTCTTTATCAAATATATTCATGTAACTATCACTGGTTATTATATTAACCTATATTAACAAATTAAAGTAAGACCTATGAGGGAATGAATTTATTACCTTTTTTAAAAATGTATTATAGTCCTCAAAGTGCAGAATGGTGTTTGGCACACAACAGGAACACAATATTTACATGGATATTTTAAGTAAAGGAATTGATAAACTATTTAAATCTATTAATTCACCCTTTTCATCAATAAACAGTTATGAACATATAAAGATACTATATAGACATCAGAGATAAAAATGAATAAGACATGACACGGTCTTCAGCCTCAAAAATTCTCATTCAATGGAATGAAAGTAAAAAACAGATAACAGTGAACTGTGTCAAGTACAGTAATTTTGATTTTCACAAAATTCTATATGCAGACATTAAATATATCTTGGGGGGGATTGTGGGTAAAGGAATGGGGGCATGAAATGTTTTTTGTAGGAAAGGAGTATTAAATAATGAGCAACTATCAACCAAATAAAGAACAAAGGAAGAAGCACCTCAGACAAAGGGATGAACAAAGGTGAGAAAAATAATGCAATGCTCAGAAATGACAAATTCCACATGGCTGTGGATTACAAGAAAGGCACAGAGTTGGAAAGGTAGATAGATGCCAGATCATAGAACTTGTTTTTGTTTTCTTATGGGTAACACTTAAAGGTGTTAAGTAGGAGATGATAGGTTTTTATATTAGATAATTACTCTGACAATTATGTAAAAGATAGATTAGACTGGAGGTGAAACAGTGTTCCAACTGTCAGGTAGAGAATTGATAAAGACTTGAACTAAAACAGTAACACATGCAAGCAAAGGAGAATCATATTCCCACAATGCTTTGGGCAGCAATTCTCCATCTCAGGAATCTCTTAAAACCATGTAGAGGTCTGGGCCCTTCACCCTCCCTAAGGAGGTGTACTCTCCTTCTTCAATGAGAATCACTGATATTGTGACCTATTATTAATTACGTCTATAAATGTATCATAGTTCCCAGGTGTCTGGGGAAGAAGAAGGTTAAGAACCATGTATTTAGAAGGTAAAATTGTCTAGACTTAATAATCAAATAATTGCATAAAGGAATGGATGATGGAAAAGAAGGACTCTAGAATCACTGCATAAACTGGTTGGATGATAGAACCATCAACTGAGATGGGCAAGAAGGTACAGGGAAGCAAGTTTAGAGTTTAATATGCTTGGAGAACCTGTAGGTGGAAAGGTCAACAAATTGAAAATGAAAGCCTGAGACTTGGAGAAGTCTGAGTTGGAGATTGAAGTCATCAGAACACAAATGGCAGATAAAATGCAAGTTAAAAAAACTATTGTAGGCCAAGAAAAGGAGCTCAAGAAGACAGATGAAAAGAAATTACCAAAAAAAAAAAAAATGTGAAGAAGTAGAACAAGGAGTGGAAGATGGAGAACCACCACCAAATGAGTGGTATCTTGAAACCCCCTTGAAAAGAGAGTTTCAAAAAAAGGTGACGGGGCACCTGGGTGGCTAAGTCTGTTAAACGTCTGACTCTTGGTTTTGGCTCAGGTCATGATATCACGGTTTCATGGGCTTGAGCCCCGCATCATGCTCTGTACTGGCAGCACGGATTCTCTGTCTACCTTTCACTCTGCCCCTCCCACACTTGCTCTCTCTCAAAATAAATAAATAAACTTTAAAATTTTTATTAAAAAAGAGGTGATGGTCAAGGGTAAAATGCAGTAGAAAGTTTCAGTTATGTAAGCACCTGGAGCTCCCTGCTGTTGGCATTGCTGTTGGCTGCCAGTATTGGACAGTTCTACCAGAAAAAAATTCCATGAAGACATGGAGGTAGAAGACATCAAATTGAGGAGTTGGGTAGGAAGTGAGGAAAGGAAGAGACTCTCTTTGATTAATTTGTCCTTGCTGCACTACTTCATTATCTTTACTCACTAAAAAGAATTTGTTCTTCTCAAGTGAAAAAATTTACCATGTTCATGGATTGGAATAATTAATATTGTTAAAATATCCATTCTACCTAAAACAATTTACAGATTTGGCGCAATACTTATGAAAATGCCAACAATATTTTTTTACAGAAACTAAAACAAATAATCCTTAAATTTGAATGAAACCATAAAAGACCCTGAATAACCAAAGCAATCTTGAGAAAGGAGAGCAAAGCCAGGGGTATCACAATTCCAGAGTTCAAGATATACTACAAAGCTGTATTAATCAAAACAGTATGGTACTTGCACAAAAATAGACACATAGATCAATGAAACAGAATAGATAGCCCAGAAATAAAGTCATGCAGATATGTTCAATTAATCTACAATTAAGAAGGCAAGAATACACAATGGAGAAAAGACAGTGTCTTCAACAAATGGGGTTGGGAAAATAGGACAGCTACATGCAAAAGAATAAAACTGGATCACTTTCTTACATGGTACACAAAATAAACTCAAAATGGATCTGAATGTGAAACCTGAAACCATAAACCTCCTAAAAAATTACATGCAGCAATCTCTTGGGCATCAGCCTTAGCAATAGTTTTCTTCATATGCCTTCTGAGGAAAGGAAGGTAAAAGCAAAAATAAACTTTTGTGACTACATCAAACTAAAGCTTTTGCACAGCAAAGAAAACCATCAACAAAACTAAAAGACAACCTACTGCATGGGAGAAGATATTTGCAAAATGACATCTGATAATGGGCAGAAGACACGAACAGCCACTTCTCCAAAGAGGACATCCAGATGGCCAACTGACACGTGAAAAGATGCTCAACATCATACATCATCAGGGAAATGCAAATCAAAACCACAATGAGGTATCACCTCACAACTTTTAGAATGGTTAAAATCAAAAACACAAGAAACAACAGGGGTTAGCAAGGATGTTGAAAAAGAGGAATCCTTGCACACTCTTGGTAGGAATGCACACTGGTGTAACCACTCAAGAAAACAGTATAAAATTTTCACAAAAAATTAAAAACAGAAATAACATATGATCCAGTAATTCCGCTACTGGCTATTTATCCAAAGAATATGAACCAGTAATTTGAGAAGATATATGGGTCCCTGTGTTCACTGCGGCCTTGTTCACAATGGCCGGTTATAGAAGCAGCCCAAGTGTCCATCGATAGAGGTTGTTATGCAATAGAACATCACTCAGTCATAAAAAGGAATGAAATCTTGCCATTTGCAAGGACATGGCTGGATCTAGAGAGTATAATGCTAGGTGAAACAAGTCAGTCAAAGAAAGACAAATACCACATGATTTCACTCATATGTGGAATTTAGGAAGCCAAATAAATGAACAAAGAAAAAAAGAAACCAAGAATCAGTCTCTTAACTATAGAGAACAAACTGGTAGTTACCAGAAGAGAGATGGGTGGGGAATGGATGCAACAGGTGAAGAGAACTGAGAGTACATTTATCATGATGAGTACTGAATAATGTATAGGATTGCTGAATCCCTATATTGTACACCTGAAACGAATATAACACTGTATGTTAACTATAGTGGAATTAAAATTAAAAACAAAAATAAATAAAAATAAAAATAAGATAAGTTATGGAGATGAAAAAGTACAATGTAGGGAATATAGTCAATAATATTGTAATAATGTTTCTCGGTGACAGATGATGACTACACTTGTGGTGAGCAGTGAATACTGTATAGAATTGTTGAATTACTATGTTATACACCTGAAACTAATATAACGTTGAACTATACATCAATAATCATAATAATTTCTTTTCATTTTTAATGTAAAAAGAAAAACATAATCTATAAAATTGTTCCAAATGTCAAGCCAAAAAATACAATTTTGTCCACATTTCCAACACAAAATTTTAATACCACCTTTGACTACATCTGGATCGAAAGAAAATATACTATTCTCAAATTCAACTTTTTTTATCATTCTTAATGTAACCCACTATCAACTGTCAAAACAAGTGAGGGCAGGTTAACTCCAAACAAGGACTGGTTTGTACCAAATAACTGCAGTTTCACTTAATCTTTCTCTTAATCTTATTCTCTAGACTCCAAATTCAATCTGTAACACAGGTTCACATATTTAGTCATAAGAATGAGAAAAGAAAGAATTAAGTTGTATGAAACAGAAATCTTGCCTTTTCTCCCCAAGGTAATAAATCTAAGATCTGGCCCAACAAAATGTATTCCGAGGCAGTTATATGTAGTGGCTCTCTGATAGATTCATATGTATCAGACCATAAACTTGTTGATCATACTGACTGCATCTTTGGATATTGATATTCATTTAGCCACTCATTCAGCAAACATTAGTGTCTAGTATTACATCAGGAGAAACCCTCGTGTTAGGGATACAGCTTGTAACTGGCAGAAAAGGCACACAATTTAAAAGCAATTATCTTAAAGTGTGATAGATCTAAAATTGCGGAATAAGTAAGAGTTTTTACTCTAATTTGGGGACATGATAAAGAATAGAAAAATGCTTCCCAAGAAAATGATACTGAAGCTAAAATCGATGTGAAGAGGAGAATTCTGGAGGCAAGAGAAAGTGTGGAGCATTTCAGGAACCTAAAGAAGTTTGATTTGGCTGCAAAGATACCTTACTTGTGTAGCCTTCAACCCTAGAGTAGGGGGTGAATTACTGCCCCACTGCTAATGAAGAATGTACAGCAAAAGTGATGGGCTGTTTGTTCCACGATTAGGTTATAAAAAGACTGTGGCTTCTGTCTTGGGCGTTCCATCTCCCTCTGGATCAGTCATCAATCTCTCATTTTATGGGAAGCCATGTGCCATGTCATGAGGCAATCCTACAGAGAGGCCACATGTCATCTGGGGCTCACACGAGTGAGTTTAGAAACTCTCCCCATGTTGCAACCTGAGATGACTGTAGCCCTGTTTGACACCTTGACTGAAGCTTTGCAAGAGACCAGGAGTCAGTGCCACACACTCCTGGACACCTGACCCACAGAAACAGTGAGATAATAAATTTGTGCCACTTAGTTTTGGGGTAATTTTCTTAAAAAGCAATAGATAGATAATTTACCATATTAAAGAATTGGGTCAAACATTAATGTAAAGGAACAAGAATTAAAGGATTTTAAGCAGAAAACAACATTAAATATGTCCATATTCACAATTTTAAACATTCAGTAAAACTGTCAGAATAATCTAGGACCATCATTGAAAATAAACATTTAAGCAAATCACAATTTCTCCTACAAAATTCTAGTTCTAAAGTTCAATATCCTGTATAAAATTTCTACCTCACTTCTCAAATTAATCAACCAACAATTAACCTGATTAATCTCTTAGAAACTGTAGTATCTCTCCCTTCTTCTTCAGATCCACTGGTTACTGCCCTAACTAAGGCTCTCTATCATCTCCAATCTAGAATATTGGTATTACCTTCCTAACCATTTCCCTCCCTAGAGTCTGGTATTCTATTCATTCCATCAATCCATTCCCAAACTACCACTGGGGAAAAAAACAAAAAGTATAGGCCAAGGGGATCATAAAAGGGTAGCTAATCATATTATACCCCATCAGATTATTGATTATTGGAAAATGGGATTGCTATGCAAGTCACACATACACTACAGTGACATGCCTCCTCCTTCTTCCTCCATCATCTCCCAAATCACAGCTTAGTACAATACTCCAAAAATACTCAAAAAATATCTCTGGAGTGCTTAGTAAAACTCTTCATCAAATTAAAGGAGCTGAACCCACTAGTTAAGGAATAAATTTGTCCCACATGTATCTCAAGGGAGTCACAGTGTTGATGCACTCTCGATTATGATCACTATTTTCAAACCTATGCTCCAATTTAATGAAATTAAAATACTAGGAGAAAAAAAATCAATTTTATTCTTTATTATTTTGAAGCAAAACACGTTTAGGAAAAATATTCAGACTCCCATCTCATCAGAAAACTATTCCATTTCCCAGTTTGACACCTCTGCGTAGCACTTCACAACATAGGTAAGTCCATGGCCCACTTGGGGAGACACATTTTGTGAGTATTCAGACACAAGGCAAGATTAGTACCCCAGGAGTCATTAGCATTTCCAAAAGCATTATACAAATTACTCCTGTGTGAGACATTTCATTGTAAAAAGGAAACTGGTAATTAATTCACAGTCGTTTCAACTGCATGATTGTTTCAACTAATATTGATGTCATAAAATCCTTTAGCGAAGTAACAAACTGTTAAGTGAATATGGAAAGTTCCAATAATCAAGAAAGGGAAGGTCTCTTTTTCCTCTAAATCCAATGACCCTCTCCATGCAATAAAAGTAGACAGAAGTTTTCAACTAAAATCTTAGCTTTTATTTATTTAAATTATGTAGCCACATTCTGTGAAGTTCAATGAAAAAGTATACCTAATCATTTATCCTTAAAATTGCCTTTCACTGAACAAAACTCTAGTTCTTTATTTCACTCCTTTTATAACTTTTGAGAAGATCAAATACTGAAGTTTAGAGGTACCATCAAGATAGAAAGCAAAAAATGCTTTTTCTGCTAACCACTTGGATGTATCTCCAAAAATGCAATTACTCCCCATGTTAAAGTAATACCAATTAGCCTGTAAGGTAATTCTGCAAAACTGAAATCCATTTTTTTTCCAATTTAAGTGTGTAAGTCAAAATTAATGTCAGAAACATCTTCTGTAAGTTATTAAATAAACAAATAAATTCATTAACATATGAAAATATTAAGGAAATGTTCACTTTGCTGTAAATTATTTTAAAATGACTTTTAAAAAATCTTTTGAGGTTTTTTTTTTCCTACCCAGGATTAGAACCACCATATTGAAGAAATTAAGACAACTATTAGGTAAACATATATTCTAACATTTTGAGGAATTGTCAATAAGTAATAACACCCCTATAAATACCATGTAACAAGAAAAATTCATTTACATCTTATTTGCAATTTACACTTCACTCAGACAGTTCAGAATCATAAGAGCATCCATGGAGAGAAATTTAAAAATCATCTTACAACAATATTTGTTTAATAGGAAGTGATGGCTTAAATGTTACAATATGTTTCTTGAATATCTTCACATTAAATAGTAATTGAACAAAAAGCCCCCTGGTTCTGCTCAAGGGCCAGTCCCACAAAGCTCCTCATTATTGGAATGTCCAACTTGGAAGCCAAACTAAATAACAAGGAGTAATTTGCCAATTAGAACTTCCTGCTCTTTTCTTTTTATTCCTTAAACACCATTCAGGGACTGAACTGGTCAAACACTTTTAGCTTCAAAACAGCAACTGAAAGGATTTAATTTGTGTCTCTCCAAGGTGAACCTGTCAAGAGGCAGCAGTGATGTAGTCCATGTCCCCCAGCAGCAATTTCCCTTAAAGACCGAGAAGTGGGTTTCCATTCTTGCAGAATATGAAGTTTCCTTTTCTCATTTCCCATTATTTCATTTCAATTAATGACCTCCAAATTTTGTGCTTGCGTAACTACTGGGCTTAAGGCTGTTGAGTCAATATGTCCCTGGAATCTGGTCTTCAGACCAAACCTGTTTATATACTGGAAATAAAGCACTTCACAGAGGCCTGACATAGACTGGAACAAAGACCACAAAAATGCGTAAAACCCAAAATGGTGTGGACCCAGAATCACCAGATACTCTTATTAGTTCAGGCCATGGCAAGAGAAGGGGTAAAATATCCAGCACTTACAGACCCTTGGCAACATTTGCATTCCTCACCTGATTTCCTAATTGCAGTCCAAGCTTACATCTCAGCTTGTTATTCAATTTGAAATGTCCAGTGATTAACAGAATTTAGATGCAGACTTCTAAATTGCAAACATATTCACAGATTAACATTAAATCAGTGAAACTCGGTCCTCTTTTCCAACCTAAGGAGACCTGCCACGAGGCTCTGGGCTTCCTCATCAAAGACCCACTAGCACCAGAAAAAGAGGCTTCACTTTGCTCACTGTGAGCCTGTACACAGCCCCAAAAGAACTGCTCACTCCTCTGAACCCTGGGCCAGAAAAATTAGTGAATGAGAAACTGCTTTTTGAATGTCTACTTACAGAAACCATTTGTAACCGGGTCGGTTTTTCTTAATCCATTGTATTTCAAATCTGTACTGACAATCCATTGAAAATGCAGTAGAGTATCTCTATTTTTTATGTTTTTATTTATTTTTGTGTGTGAGCAGGGGAGGGACAGAAAGAGGAGACACAGAATCTGAAGCAGGCGCTAGCTAGGCTCTGAGCTGTCAGCACCGAGCCTGACGTGGGGCTTGAACTCACGAACCACAAGATCATAACCTGAGCTGAAGTCAGAGTTTAACCAAATTTAACCAAGATCCCCGACTATTTCTACTTGTATATTTAAAAGCCAGTCTTAAAAGGAGAATGTGTTGTTTCTATCAATGAATTGTTTGAGTGGTTCCCCAAATCGAGAGAAGAAATTGTTTTTAATTGTAGAAAATAACAGATGGTCAGGGTCTCTAATCTAAGAGGTGACAAAATTCTCTCCTAACTTTAGGCTCCTCTGAGCTCTTTTTCAACTAGGCCTCGACCTTTGGGCTTTTATGTTTGTCTCTGCATTGTTCAATTTTAGCAAGAATCATGTTACGTTAGTTTAGCCAGAATCTCCCAAGCTCTATACCTGATCACTCTCAAAATCTGATTTTGATCAGGTCATGTGTGATCACCATTGCCTGCCTTCAGCAAGAATCCTCACCCTGCTCCTTGGCTATAAATGCCCACTTTTCCTCTTGTCTTTCGAGTTGAGTCCAATCTCTCTCCCCCACTGCAAAACTCCATTGCTTATCTTGGCAATTCCCCTGAATAAAGTCTGCTTTACTGTTTTAAATAGTGTCATGAAAAACTTTAACAGAGGTCAGAAATGACTAATCCTTCTTAAACCGGTTATTAGGGCAAGCTTCCTCACTTCCTAGGCGGCTTTATATGGGCCCAAAAAGTATAAATTAAAGTGCAAATAAATATGGTAGAGATAAAGTATAAAGAACTTGAACTTCATACCAATGTCTTACTATTACTGTCCTATGGGAATGTTTCAGCTCAAATAAACTAGATCAATAGAAATTTATATTCATAGAATTTAAACTTTAGCTAATCTCAGTGATTGCTTAATTCTTAACCCAAACCACATAATTTTCCAGATAAAAAATTAAACTTGAAGAAATTGGATTTAATAACCTTATTTTAAGACACTAGCAAAGGTTGATTTTACTTATACATATTTTGCAATCAATTCCAAGCATTACTTAACATGCAAAAATATTTCTTATCTTTACAAAGAAACTTCAAAATCAATTTATCCAAAACAAATGTCCATTCTACCATTTTACCAGGCACTCAAATTAGAAAAACTGAAACTCTCTTGAATGGCTATTCATTTGTCACCTCTCATGGAATGTCTCTTGACTCTGTCACCTGCTCTCTGCCCTGCTCTTTCCCAGGGCCTGTCATTTCTCTCCCTGGCACCAGTCTTTCTCAGTGCCAGCACATCCTCCATAGTGCTTCAGTAATTCTTTCTCATTTACACTCTTGTCACCCCCTCGCTTTCCAAGCTCTGGTGGCTCCCACTGCCACACTTTAACACGGCATTCAATGACTTTTCATGTTCTGGCTTCAGCCTCTGACCACTTTCCTCATTGCCCCTCCTCCACCCACATTTTGGGGATTAGCTGCACCAGCCCTCTCACCATTTCACAAATATCCATGCCTCCGTGACTTGGCTTATGCTTCTCACCCAAAAATCTTCTTCCCACTCACCTCTCTTATCCCCCTCCTCTTTCTTACATATATTCACATACATCTTCACCTCTTCTTTGAAGTTTTTTTTCAGAAGCCCAAAATAGGGGCACCTGGGTGGCTCAGTCGGTTAAGCATCTGACTTTGGCTCAGGTCATGATCTCACAGCTTGTGAGTTTGGGCCTCGTGCCAGGCTTTGTGCTGACAGCTCAGCCTGGAGCGTGCTTCAGATTCTGTCTCCTTCTCTCTCTGCCCCTGCCCTGCTCTCTCTCTCTCTCTCAAATATAAAGAAACATTAAAAAACAAAAAACAAAAATGAAACACAGGAAATGAAACAATTATTCCTCCACAACAGTTTATTATGACAGCACATTTATTTGTACTATCATAGCCACCTCTCTGAAATATCTTCAATCTTCACATACTCCCCCTAAATTGTGAGCTGCCTACTTATTTTTGTAGCCCTGCTTTCTAGCAAAATACTCATATACAGTAATATCCTATAAATGTTTATGGAATCAAATCACTTTGGCAATGAATCCGTTCATTTCCAATCGACAATGCTCGAGGCATTTCAGAAATGATTTCCTGAAGGATCATTTGACATCATTAAAGAAAAATTGAATAACATTGAATAATTTAATGTATATTAGATTTCAGCAATCAAGTACTGACATACATGGAAAACCACGCTATTTTTAAAAGTTCATCAGTGAATATTTGAGCCTACTGAAGTGCAGGACAAGCTATGTGCTAAGGTGCTTTTAAATAATATTCATAAAATGTAGTCTCTATCCATGGGAACTTACAATATAAAAATTATGGCATTGGCCACATAATGTCATATGTGCAGTTTTGATTGTAAGCCATACAGATAAGATATGTGTTATGTCATCAAGGTTAGGAGTTGCTAAATAT
This sequence comes from Suricata suricatta, assembly GCF_006229205.1. Classification (NCBI taxonomy): domain Eukaryota; kingdom Metazoa; phylum Chordata; class Mammalia; order Carnivora; family Herpestidae; genus Suricata; species Suricata suricatta. The sequence goes on along the minus strand of NC_043700.1, from coordinate 107,453,584 downwards.
AAATGAGTCTACAAAGCACAGAAATCAGACCTCTATATGGATGTTGAACTGAGATCATTGTGAAACACGTGATTCAGTGCTACCTGTATTTTACTTTATATTAAACTTTGTTCTTAAATAAATAGGATTTTAAAAATGGATATAATATATACATATTTATGAAAAAATGCTGGAAAGCCTATAATAGCTGGCTATTCTACAGGATCAGATGATAATGTAGATCTATAGAAATGACCAAGAAGTCATTTCTGGTTTTTATATTCAATGAAAGTTTCTGGATCGATAGTCTGCTGGAAGTAGTTTTATCTGAACATGTAATGAATGTGTGATGTAAACACACTCACTCAGAGACTTTAATTTCTCTAAGCGACTCCAGACAAATCAGTTGCTATTACCTTAAGATACAGAAAGTAAAGCCACACAAAGGCCATCACAATGCTATGTACAATCACATTCTAATCTATTATCTTGAGATTTTTCTAAAAGCTGTCTAGCCCCACTATGATTCTTAAAAAGAGAAACTATTAGGCTTCTTAAGTTTCTAAGGTCGTTAGCAGTTCTCTCCTGTCTAGTTAATCAAGTAATACCTCCTAAGGGTACTTATGAGATGAGTAAAAACTATGGTCATAACTTCTAGACTGTCAAGAAAATGAGAATTTATACTTTGGATAAACTCCAGGGATATTACATAGCAAGAAGTTTTATTTCAGGCTGGAGAGGGCAGTGGGAAGGAGAAATATAGAGATGTAGTGAGAAGTTTCTTGCAGCTATCTAATTTATTTTAACAGCATGTTTCAAAAATAACTACCAGTAATATAATCAATACTTATGCAAAATAGGGAAATGGCATCTATAGTTAGAGTGGGAAAAACAACTGCCTCTATGACAATTAAAACTTGACACTGGGACCTTTGTGCACACTGACAAATTTTAATACTGAAATATATTATGTGTATATTGACATTCTTTACCATTTTGCCATGATTGATCAATTTTAGATCCCAAGATAATCTACATATCAAATTGTCACTGAATTTTGCGGAAGAAACTAGTTACTCTTAAGATTATATTTCTTGACTGGAAGCTTTAAAAAAGTAAATAATGTTCTCATTTCATTTATTAATTTAATATTTCTAAGACATCAATCTCTGTTTTCCTTACTTCTATTTTGGCTGATTGAAAATATGGTATGACCTGCAAAAAGAGAAATTTGAAAAGTTTTAAAAGGTCTCTAACTTAATAAAAGTAGTTTCTTTTTAATATTAATAGGTATTAATATTTTTAGCACTTAGTTAAAAAATGTTTAGTTTTCACAACATTGTGAATGTACAAAAATTACCATTGAATTGTATGCATTAAAATAGTTCGTTATGTATATTTCACCTCAATTAAAATTTTTTTAATTTATTCATTTTTGAGAGAGAGACAGCATGCAAGCAAGATGGGGGAGGAGGTGCAGAGCGAGGTGAAGACACAGAATCTGAAGCAGGCTCCAGGCTCTGAGCTTTCAACACAGAGTTCGATGTGGGGCTCAAACTAACAAGCTGTGAGACCTGAGCCAAAGTCAAAGTCCTAAGCTTAACTGACTGAACCACCCAGGCCCCTCTCACTTCAATTTGAAAATGTATGAATGTTAACAGATGTCATTGCTATTCCATTGAAATTTACCCACAAATGAATAAGTGCTCTAATGAATGATGTCTTCCTAACCCAAGAACTTTCTAGAATCACTGACCACTTAGTGTCTTTTTAAAATACATTAGACTTTGCTGGTATTGTCTTCATCAACTTTCCATAATAACGTACAAACATTAACTACAGAATAATTATAGAACAATTACTCTACATCCACTAGAGTTTCAGCATTACCATCTTATTAAAATTCCTTGGTTAAGAAATAATCTATGCAGATAGATAGATAAATTTCCAATAACCTGATTTTTAAAAAATTATTTATTTTCCTAAAAAACAAAATTTAAAGTTCAGAAGCAACATCAAAAATTCTTTAGGGGCACCTGGGTGGCTCAGTCAGTTAAGTATCCGACTTTGGCTCAGGTCATGATCTCACGGTTCATGGGTTCAAGCCCTGCGTCGGGCTCTGTGCTGACAGCTAGCTCAGAGCCTGGAGCCTGCTTCAGATTCTGTGTCTCCCTCTCTCTCTGACCCTCCCCTGCCCGTGCTGTCTCTCTCTGTCACTCAAAAAAAAATTTTTTTAACATAAAAAATATTCTTTAGTTTGTATCAACTGGTCCTAAGAAGCCCTCTAGGTTCTGCCTAGGATCCTAGAAATATTGAAAATAAAATCTCATACTCTTGGGATGTATGAGCCACTAATTTTCTGACTTATCTTTTAATTGCTCCAAAGCTGGCTAATTTCTCATTAATTCTTAGAAATAGGATATTTTATGTTTCTAAATATACTCTAGATATATGACTAAACTTTCTTTAATTTTTTAATGTTTATTTGAGAGAGAGCTGGGGAGGGATGGAGAGAGAAGAAGATGCAGAATCTGAAGCAGGGGTCAGGCTCTGAGCTGTCAGCACAGAACCCAACGAGGGGCTCAAATTCAAGAACTGTGAGATCATGACCTGAGCCCAAGTCAGATGCTTAACTGACTGAGCCACCCAGGTGCCCCTAAACTTTCATCTAATCTGATTATATCAGGCAGTATAGAGCAAGACTAAAGAAATGGTTACCATCAAGTGAATCAGCACAAGAAAGTATTCATTACAATTCTCTGAATTTTAGGCTAGTTGCTAAACTCCACGGATTTGGGTGTTTGACTAGATCTAGTCCAATATTCCCAAATGATGCTCCTAGGTGAAGTGCATGTGTTTAGAAGAACTGCAATGTCAAGTTTACCAATTCTCCATAGGAAAGGTAATTTTCCGGAGAAAGCTTGACTTTTTCATTAAAAGGAAGTGGAATTTACCTTGTACTGAAAGAGAAGGACTCAATGCAAGTATACTGTATGACTTAAAAAAAGAAAACTTCAATAATGAACCCAAGAGAAGATTAAAAATCCTCAATATTTATTGTAATGAAACACAAATGGAACAAAATTTAACTTAGTAGAATACAGTAGTGGAGTTCAAAAATTATACTTGAATTCTGATTAGTTTACATATTACACCAGTATTTCCATGCTAGTGGTATTATACATTAAATTGTCATATCATGAAGTGTATGTAAACTCTGCCTAATTATGCCATTAAACAAAACTAAACAAATAGCATTTTCAAACTAGCAAAGGGCAGAAGCAACCCACTGGTGGGTGAATGAATAAGCAAAATGCAGCATATACATAACATAGAATACTATTCAACCTTACAAAAGAAGGAAATTCTGACACATACTGCACTATGGATGAACCCTAAAGACATGCTAGCATAAATAAGCCAGTCACAAGAGGACAAATATTGTATAATTGCACTTACATGAGATACCTAGAGTAGTCAAATTCATAGTGACAGAGGTAGAATGGTGGCTGTCAAAGGCTTGGGAAGAGGGAAGCAGGGAACGGGGAGTTATACTTTAATACATACAAAGTTACAGCTCAGAGAAGATGAAAAGTTCTGGAGGCAGATGGTGGTGCTGGTTGCATAACAATGTGGATGAACTTCATGCTATAGAACTGGGCCCTTAAAAATGGTTAGATGGCAACTTTTATGTTATGCATATTTTACTACAATAAAAAAGGTACTTTTAGCACCTAAAAAGCACTTTATACATTTTTTAAAAGACGTGTTTGTTTACAAAATAAAAACTAAGGAAAACAGGAGTCATAGCACTTGGGTAGTTAGGTTCTAAGCCAAAAGGAAACATTTGACAAAAGATAGCTCTGCTTCTTTTTACTGTAAAATGCATGTGCCTCTGAAGAAAAACCTCACAGAAAGTGGGTGATGGGCATTGAGGAGGGCACTTGTTGGGATGAGCACTGGGTGCTGTATGGAAATCAATTTGACAACCAATTATATTTTTTTAAAAAAAGAAAAACCATATATTTTACCACTTGTCTTAACAAAACTTAATAGCCACCACCTCCTTGGGTGACTTTCATGAAGACACAGAATATGAAAACACTAGAAAAAGGAGTTGATATCAGTTGAGTAGAATTTATACATGTTTAATTCTGTTTATCAACCAACAATTATTTCATTAATGTCTTTCCAGTGACTATCTTGCATGTATTTATCAAGATTGTAGTTTCCATATAATTTAGAAGAAAGTGAAGACCAAGCAATAATGAGCTTTTATTAAGTGGTCTATTGTATACCAAACACCATACACACTTTAGCTCAATTAATTACTACAACCCTGGAGGGTCAGCGTTATTATGCCTCTTTTCAGATAAGAAATCCGTAGCTTGTTGAGTGAGTAACCCATACAGTGTTTGAGGGAGGTCTGCCTGCCTAAATCTGCACAACACATGACCCCACCCCCAAGCAATCAGAAGCCAGTAGACTTACACAAATAAAACTTTCACACAGTAGCGAAAAATTTTGAAATAATCTATTTGCAGACTAGGAATATTGTACACCTTTGCCTATCATCATTATAGTAAATCAAATCTAGGTTAAATATAGTTTACATGTAGGTGGCAATGAAAGGCTACTCAGGGAGACGGGGAATTTCTACATACAGCAATCTTTAAGAAGACAGCATAGACAAAAACAACCATCTGTCTTATATAGCTTATGTATGGTAATACCTAAGATCATTTCTTGATGTCATTAGCCACTCAAGAATTCTCTCTATATTTCTGTTAATCATGTATACACTTTTGTTGCCTTAATTACAGCCCTAACCCAACTGCTGTGCTTTATCCAGTTTAGGTTTCTTAAAATTTCTTTCTCTCTCTTCTCTCAATTCCTCTCTCCCCCCACCATCCTTCTCTCCCACACATGCACAATTATATAGTGTATTTGTTTCCAAAGCCCCAGGGGAGAGGGATGGACAAAATAACGGACTGTGTGGTGAAGCTGTGAGAGCATGACTGTGGGCACTTAACAGAGACCCTGGCAGGACAGTTGTTCATCTCCATACCTCGGTGGTTCCCTCAGCAGCAAAAACATGAAAGCACTACTGAACGTGAGTAGGGAAGAAAACATTCAGGATCATCATCAATAAGCAGATGCAAAAAAATAATGGCAAATTGAAACCATGAGCAGAATATGAAAAACATCTTTGCTGAGGAATTAAAATCCCAAAATGTGTCAGTTGAAGCAAAGTATTACAGAAAGTTCCTCTTCTTTTCATTTAACTTTCCTCCTCTTGAGATTTAAATCAGGAGAAATCCTTTCTAACATTTAGATACTCTGTCTTCTTTCTTTAGTGGACAAGAAAAAAGGGCCTGGCGAATGTATCCTGAGCCAGCAAGCGGTGGGGGTGGGGGCAGAGAGATAATCCTATTATACCCTCTCTGAGCCTCTATTTTTCCTCCCAATAAACTTAGATCTTTCTGACCACAAAGGAAGCTCTGATATCACTCAAAGTATTTGAAAGCAAGGCAAGGAAGATGTTTATGATGTTAAATATATTCATAATATTAAATTTCCATTTTTAAATAACTCTGGTCAAGGGAGCATAATGCTAATCAAACTTTACAGTACTTAAAGTTAAGAGTCACTTGGCACTCTTGCATCCACTGCTCAGAAACAATTCCTCTCCTTCTTCTACAAGAACACTACAGAAACCAAGAAAGAGAAACAGACTTAAGTTGTCTGACCTCCTCTGTTATCCCTCAGGCTGTTGGGAAAAAGCAACACATACCTCACCCTCCAATTTATCACCCCTATTTTCACAGTCATAAATTACTTCTCAGGCTTTAAAACAACTGGATTCTAAAAGGACACTGTAAGTTGCTTAAATTCTAGTAACTGAACTCAGATGTATGAGGCAATTTAAAAATCTTTATAAAAGCTTCCTGTTTCAAAGTTATCCAAAATGGAATCCTAGAAAATCTGAGCACCTAAATGGTATAAAATTAAGATTAAAACTAATGTAGTCCGCATCTTTTTAAAAATCCTGGTCCATGGTAGATAATCATTGAATCAATGAATCTCTTGAAAGAGTCTTATACCACATCCTGTCTTTGCTAATCAATTAAATTTTGGTTGTTATAATATTCAGTATAAATGATCACCATCTAATCTACCATGCATTATCTTCAAGAACTGACCAACAGAATAATTCAGGTGTTCAAAGTTCTGTTTTGTTTACTCAAGCAGAATGAAATTTCTTAAGAGGTTAATAAATTCAGGAGGTTGGTGAAGCTGAGCACCATGATCCAAGTATGCTAGGTATGATACATAAGCAAGAAAGTTAGCAAATGCTTTTAAATAAACTGAATCATGGCAAACAGAAGGCAAAAAAAAAAAAAAAAGAGAGAGAGAGAACAAAGCAGAAATAAGGTGCTTAAGGAAAAACCATGGTTTTGGCACTGATCCAGAAGAAAAACAAAAAATGTCTATTAGGTACACAGTCAGAGTAGGGCCATTTGTCAAAAGTCTGTAGGAACAAACTCTAAGTGGCTGTCTTGCATGTCTCAAGAGGCAGAACTGAGCTGACGCTGTCAACTGCCAGTGCTGTAGCTCCGGCCACGGGAGCTCTAATTCGACCCTCCTGAGAAAGAATCCCAATTAGAAACACATAAAGGAAGCTGTTTAGACATGGTGCTTTGGGACAAGTCTGACCCAGTGTGTCAATGTCAACTGAAACAAAAAGCTAAAAGAACTTTCTCAAGCACGTTGTCTGTTCTAGATAAAAGCTAAGGACCTTTGAGACCCAGGTTTTGAAGTAGGCCTCCCCAGACTAAAATGAGGACTACTAAAATACTGGCTTGTTTTTTTTTCCATGCTTGCTAGTGTGTTTTGTAAAAATTGAGGGGCACAATTCAATCTATATGTCACACTCTAGTAAAATTCACTAGTTAAAAATGTTTAATTCTTACTGGTCTAGCAGCAAGCAATAGAGAATACTCATATGTAAGATATTAAATCTGGCTTCCTGTATAAATTTGCCATCACTGACAATTCCGCAAATCTATACTACATTGGTATTATACCAACTACAAAGCAAACTTATCTGTTAAGATAAGTGAACTACAGATCAAAGTTTCTTATTTACACTTCTAGGGTTCTAGTCAAAAAGTTGTACATATGTATTTTGTTCGGTGTATAGGTACCATAGGTTTCACTAGACTTTCAAAGGAGTCTGTGCCCCAACAATAATCAAGAGCCACTGTTCAAAATTTATGTGAATTTGCATATGGACTTCAGCTACCTGTGACAACATCTGGAGGACCTCTTCCATTTTTCAACCTAAAACTGACAAAAGCAAAAAGAATGTAGCAAACAGGTGCACAAGACCTAGTGCAAGATCGTACACCTACATTCAAGTTTTTAAATGATAGCTGATTGCCTTACATATAGTTCCTGAATTTGAAGAACTTACAGGGTATTCCCAGGAAGAGTCAAGTGACTAGAAGAAAGGAGCTGTGTATTATGGACATTTTCAATTGATAAAGAAATTGAAATGAAAGTACACTAAATAAATTTTGACTCAACCAAAATTACTGGGATTTTAGAAATCTTATGTCTTCAAGATCAAGTCTCAATTTAAAAATATGAACTAAGACAACTGAAATCCAAAGAGCATATCCCAGTAAGATCATAACAATTTTCAATTAACTCAGCTTAGGAAACTCTCCCTGGCAGATGACCTCCAGAGTACATTGCAGACAGTCAAAATATTCCATAATTTAGTCAACCAAATAAGTTCTAGTGCACTTCCTGTGGGGGTTTCTCCAATATATTCACCTGTACTATTTCAGAACTCCTCAAGGGAGCCCTGAAGACAATATGTACAATGTGTTTTAACTTCCTAAAGAAAGATAGCAATAAATTCAAAAGCATTTTGTTACTATTGCTACTCTTGATATATATTCTTAGTCATAATCAACTGAAGTGAAATAAAACCATTGCTGCAATTTTATTTCATATATATTTTTTTATTTTTTAGAGAGCAAGTACCTGAGCAGGGGCGAGGGGGGAGAGAGAGAATCTTAAACAGGCTCCGTACTCAGTGCAGAGTCCTACATGGGGCTCCATCCCATAACCTTGGGATCATAACCCAAGCTAAAATCAAGAGTCAGACCTTCAACCAACTGAGCCACCCAGGCGCCCCTCATATTTATTTTAAAGTCACTAATCCTGTATTCTAAGAATTTTGAAGTCTACTGTTAACAAGACAATCGTCTAGTATATAAAAAATACATCTTTTACAAGTACAGCTGCCTATTCCTGCCCAGGAGGTACAGTCTCAGACACGAGAAACCATCCCGCTGGCACTAAGCATGCAGCCCGAAGTCACTGCTGCCGAGCACTGCGTGGAGAGCTGTGCCGTGCCCAACACCAAAGCACACATGGGATCAAAGGCATGCACATAACTGGCATGCCATCATCTACAGTGCTAAAGCCTCTGAATGCTTCTATATAAAATTACATAGATGTTGACAAACCACCTGTTGGACTAAAGAAAAAATAAATTGTGCACCACTTTTCCCTATGTGCTCCTATAAAATCTATTCTTTGAGTTTTTTCAATGCACGGGCTCTATTTTAAATACTTCGTTAGTGTTTAATCCTGACCACTTAAGTACAAAAGAGAGAGAGAAATAGTCTTAAGTTTGAGTTTCTCAGAATGCTTTAATGCTGACAGAGGGAGGGAAAAGTGCTGGGGAACTGGGAACTATCTCTGCTATTCACCAATCTGTGTACCTTCCTGTGAATGGCAATGTTTTAAAATTGATGGGGAAAAACAAGGATAAAGAATTTTCTCAATACAATAATGCCTCCAATTATCCCCATTAAAAGCTTCTGGGAAATACTGTTCAAAATCCATAGTCTTCTATACTATATATATAGTCTTCTATTTAAAACATATTGACTACACAGTGCAATGTAATAGTGCAAGGTAAAAATAAATATAAAAGATAATTAAATAAGATGTTTATTCACTCATTAAACAAATACATATTTAAGTATTTACAACAACATTGTAAAAGCAAATCTGGGATCCAGAGATAAAAAGAAGAATGAGTCATGGCCCTCCTTTCAAAATTATCTGTAAAGGACACAGATAAAAACAATTACTGGAATTAAATGTAATCAGTGGCTTAATAGAGGTATGTGCATGGTGTTGTGCTTCAATGATTGATGGGAGGCTTTATAGGGAACAAGCTTCAGAATTCTAAGGCGAATACTCCCAAGTTTTAACACTATTTTTTAATAGGGCATAGTCACCTGGTTCAAAATTCAAAAAGAACAAATGGCTAGAGAGTGAACACTTTCTTGGCCACACATATCCCTAGTCACCTATTTGCTTTCCCTATAAACATCCAATGTTAACATAGGAGTCTCTTATTATACCCAAACAATGCTTTCCTTAGACTTTGCCTACCAATGACCCTCTTCTGAGTCTACTATATTTTGTTATGTATTGATGTGTTATGCATCTTGTTATATGATTAAAAGCAAGTCTGTAATTGGCTGTGTTAATTAACTAAGTGGGGAGAACCCTTTCACAATGTATACATATATCAAATCATCATGATGTACACCTTAAGTATTTTACAATGTTATTTGTCAATTATATCTCAATAAAGCTGATGGGGGAATAAAAGCAACTCTGTAGTAAAAGGAATGGCCCACAAAAACAGACTTTCGGTGTTACTAAATATCAAGTTAAAAAAATCTCTCTATATTAGCTAAACATGGGAAAATTTCTCAGAGTACTTCAAAATAGAGAAGAAGATAATGAACAGGAAAAAAATAGAAGAAAATATAAGACACATTCTAGATGAAAACAGGAAAGAGCAAGAATCTTGTAAAGATCATACTCCAATATATGAAGCTTTAATTAAATCTCCTGTCCCTGTTACTGGTTCAGTTCAGTGTATCACTCAAGTGGCTCTTACTACAATCTCATAAAATGTTTTCAATGCTAGCAGTGATTCTTGTGATAATTTTTAAAGACATAAAAACATAATTTCTATGATGAGCCAGTTCTCACTTTTCTTCTTAGTAGAAGCATGCATGAGAAAAGGAAAGTATGACAGAGAGCTCTCTGCTCCCCATTGCCTCGCCACCAGCAGGATCCCACCATCCTTTAAGTCTTTGCCTCCACTGCACCAGATCCCTTCAGGCTTGCCTCCAAATAGCTAGAATGGACAACAGTGAATGAACTGGACAGTATGAAGCAGTGTGTGCCATGCAGAACAGGAGATTAAAAGAGAAAGAGCTATGGAAATCATTAACCATGAAGAAAACCACCAGGAAAGGGGCTTTTACTCTTAGGTCTAAACTCACAAGACAGGCTTCTAGATTTGGGGTTGTAATGACATCAGGTTTGGTGCATTATCAACGTTTTTGGCATTTTGCAAGTGAAGGAGTAGAATCCTCAGGAACAGAAGAAATACTCATAAGCTGACAGGGTCGAAGATATGAAAGCAAGTAGGCTTGTCACATCAGAAACAATCAGAAAATAATCTACATAAAATAACAAGGCAATCAGAACAAAGAGGTTGGTAGCCAGGTAGGAAATAAAATTAATTACCAAAGTGTAACTAGAAAAAATACATATTTGAAATCATGCACTTTCAAAAAGAACAGAGTGTAAAGTACAAACATTTGTAACTAAGTAAACCAATTTCTCTTAGAATATGGAACTAGAAGAACCATAAAACTTCTCATGCTTGGGTAGAAAGAGTGTAATAAAATCATGACTACTGTTTAAACATTAGGACCAAAATCCATGTTGTTTTTCTAACTTATGTTCTATTATAGAAATTTATACATTTTTTCTTAAGTGTCAAGATGCATCCATGATAAAGGTCTAATTAAAAATATATTTCCATTGCTCATATCAGAGCTCTCTAAAAAGTAACAATTTTTGTAAAGTTGAAGAGAAGAAAATAACATAACTTTGGTTCATTTTTAGTAATGTTTGAATTAGCAAAATAAAGTCAAAAATTGTGTTATGTTTATAAATAGTACAAACTGTTAGAAGAAAGCAAAATTGCCTTGGAAAATGGCCATAATTAACCTAAAATAATAGATATTATCACAAGTTTATGTTATTCTATTGTAAGAATATAGAAACCAAACTGTTGTTAAATTCAAGGTAAAGAAAAGCAGAGGGGACTTTTGCTTATTTTACATTTTTATATCTAAGTTACCCTTGCTTCGGTCTATCATGGGTAAGCCACCACCACCTAAACATTCTCCTGTGACCAGGCTCTGTCCATCTGCTCAATTTAGCACATTTGCTCTAATTACTACAAGAGTGGCTTATTGTTGGTCCAACAGACAGTCAGCGAGCCAGAGGTCAGCAGGAAGATCTGTGTGACCCAACCACTGACCCTAAAGGACAGCCAGTGACCTGTTGACCTGACCTGTAAGTGAGGAAAGGACTGAAAATTCTCATTAGGATTCACTGCTCTTCAACCACAAAAAATGAAGTTTTAAAGTAAGCATACCCCAAATCCCTTTACCATCCTACATGCTATATAATCAGGGTACTTCCTATCCCTACAATAAATTATTTTTTATAAATTTGAATATTGTTAGACTTTGGACATTTTATGTAATCAATGAACACTGTATGCATTTCAACTTCCTTATATGGATGTCAACTAGAGCGTGTTCTAGTTCGGTAGCTCCCAGTCACGATAATTTTGTCCCAGGAGATGTTTGACAACTTCTAGCCTAAAGTTCATTGGCACATAACACTAATCTCTTATAATCCTTTGTAATTTTCTGTGGTGTCAGTTGTAACTTCTCTTTCATTTCTAATCTTATTTGTTTGATTTTTTTCTTTTTCCTGACGAATCTGGCTAAAAGTTTATCAATTTTGTTTATCTGTGAACTAGTCTTAATTTCATTGACCTTTTCTCCTGTTTTTTAGTCTTTATTTCATTTATTTCTGCTCTGATCTTTATGATTTCCTTCCTTCTGTTAACTTTGGGCTTTGTTCCTCTTTATCTAGTTCCATTAGGTATAAGATTAGATTGTTTGAGATGTCTCTTATTTCTTGAGATAGGCCTGCATTGCTATAAACTTCCCTCTTGCAATTGCTTTTGCTGTGTCCCAAAGATGTTGAACTGCTGTATTTTCATTTCCATTTGCCTCCAGGTATTTCTTGATTTCCTATTTGATTTCTTCATTGACCTATTAGTTGTAATATGTTATTTAGCCTCACATTTGTGGTTTTTTTCTTATAATTTTTTTCCAGTTTCATCCTTTTGCAGCTGGAAAATAATGCCTGATATGATTTCAATCTTCTTAAATTTATTGAGATTTGCTTTGTGACCTATTATGTGATTTATCCTGGAGAATGTTCCATATGCCCTTGTAAAGAATATGTTCTGCTATTTGGGGGTGAAATGTTCTGTTTATATCTGTTAAGTCCATCTGGCCTGATATGTCTTTCAAAGCCACTGTTTCCTTATTGATTTTCTGTCTGGGTGATGTATTTATTGATGTAAGTGGGGTGTCAAAGTCTCCTACTATTATTGTATTACTGTCAATTTCTCCCTTCTACTAATATTTGTATTATATAATTAGGTATGCTTATGTTAGGTATATAGATACTCATAATTGTTACATCCTCTTGTTGGATAGGTCCCTTTAGCATTATGTAATGAATAAAATAAAACAGAATTCAGTTCAAATTAATGTAATATAGTAAAACTGAATTAAAAACAGGCAATTCACAATAAAACAGAGGGATATCAGGAAATAGTATATAAGGAAAGTCTCCATAGAAGATGAATTTTCAATCAGACTTTGAAGGAGGAACAGGAGAAAAGTTAACTAGGAAGAGGTGGAGGCCATTTTTATTCAAAAGCTGGTACATGCAAAAGACCCCAAACTAGAACATAGTAAATCAGATTCAGAGAATTTCAAGCAGTTTTTAATTTTCGGAAGCAGAGACACTATATTAGATTATAATCAGAAATTAATTTGCTGATATTAGCAAGGCAATGCAGAGTAGGGAAAAGATTAATAAAAGCCTCCAAGTGCCAAGCTGCATGGATTCTCAGGACACTTGCAATTATTATACATCACTTTGTTTTATTTCCTCCATGGCACTTATTACTCAAAGAAATTACCATATTTATTTGTTAACTTGACTTTTGTAGGCCTCCCCAACTACAATGTAAATTCAGTGCATGAAGTGTTTGGATTGCAATGAAGAATGTCTAAAGTCAAGGAGACCACTTTACAATGACTGGACTAGACAGTATATAAGTTATAGCAATCAGAATGATAATGGATAAAAATAATTAGATGGAAAGCATCAAAGTTTACTGAACTCAGTTTATGTGCCTCCCCCCTCACCTCCCATCTGAACAGTACTTTCTGGCCACAGCACCCCAGCAGGAGCAATTCCTGAAGTTTTGCAGCCAGACCACTGCTAGAGCTGATGCACCCACCCATCGCCCACTTGCACCCCCCTGCAAGGCACTGTCTGACAGAGACTGGGTAGACTGATCTTTCAAGGAACTGGTATCCTAGCAGCTGTCAGGAGGTGCAAGTGACACAACCTGAAGGGGTGAGAGAGGGAGTGGGGGAGGAGAAGAGTGGTGAATTTTAGCTCATAGGAATTTTAACTAATTATAATGGGAGGGAGCCAATGGATACATTCTGCTATCTCACCCTGAGAGACCATTCTGACATGCAGTAATTCATATGTCCTCTCTGATGATAACCTATGAGACTGAGCAATCTTTGGGGAGCTTGCTAGAAAGCTGTGGCCAGGTTGGGAATGCACCAGTTGTATTTACTTGCCTATCTTCCACCCTCTCTGCCTTGTCCCTCTTTTCTCCTCACTTCTGCTTCCTTGGGTTTGCACTCCCCGTTAAAGACCTAGCATGTAAGCTTCTCATTCAGGCTGTTTCCTGGGCATCCCATGCTAAGGCCAAAGCCATCCTATCTAGTAAGTGAAATGCAACTCAAGCACTTAGCTGCATTGATTTCCAATCATTTGAGCAAACCCAGCAAGGTTTAGACATTAAGTTGATGGCATAAATTTTAAGTTGCCAGTTCATCAGCCCAAAATTGTTTCCACCAGACTGTGGCCTTTGCTACAGCCATGTAGCAATCAATTTTCCAGACTTTTTGCTTTTATATGACTAGAGGATATACAAAATGGGATATGAAGAAACTGAGGGTAAAAAAAGAGGTGGGCTAGCAGCATACTGAAGAGAAGTAATGGGGAAATTGAAGTATACTAATTGCAGAAGATCAACCATTCCCCCTTAGCAGGAAATTCTGCTAAGAGTGCTGCACAGCAGCGTTTGGAAGCCTAAACAGCATAAATGGCTAAAGGTGTTATCTGATGAATGAGGCTTTACTTCTTTGGCAGGTAAGTGAATTCTGACTTTGGGAACAAGAACACCTGGAAGCCAGCTCAACTCCTGAACTGCTCCAAATTCCTCATATCGAGTTCATTATGAGAAGCCACCTGTGCCTCTGCTCATCAAATCCCGCCAGTTTCTGGTTCTGATCTGTTGCAATACACTACAGAGTCATTTCTAATTATAAAAGTAAAATAAATAATTCATGAGGATTTCCTGACCCTTCAGCTTAGAGCCAATGTGAAATTGGTCTATGTTGATGATCACAGAATTGCAAATTGCTTCAACACTTCTGCTAAGTAATCACCTAATCCAAGTAGTAAAACCTAAGTAATAAAGATTAACGAATGGTATGGCTCAGTTTTAATTAGTGAAAATTATGAATTGCAAAATGTTTTCTTGGGAAATGCTTATGGAAGAGGATGCTATGTATTCAACAAACATTGTTTTCCTTTTTGTCAGGCACACAATGGAATGTGGGCAAAATTAAAATGGGCTATGTTTAGAGCTGGCTTGTGCAAAAAGCCTTCTCTGCAAATCCTCCATGATTTTTCTCTTTTCCTAGACATTGCTTGACAAGAAAGGAAGACAAGGCCCTAAAGGGATGTTAGCCCAGAGACACAGTGAAAAGATCCTGGATCCCTGAATGAACATATTGAGCAGAGACAACCCCTCCATCACACACCTCCATCCCTCACACAGGAGTGTGACCTCAGCAAGAAATACACATTTTCATGTTAAGAGACTAGATTTGGGGGAATTGTTGGTTAAAACAGAGAGCTGATCCTGACAAATTCAATACAATTTCATATTGGTAATTCAAACTAGGTTAGTTACACTCATTTAATCATTTATTTAACCAAGAAGATTCACCTCTTCCATTCATGCTTTAATGAATGGAGAAGACAGAAGAAAATTATGTAAGTCAGTTGCTCTAAATGGTTCTATGTTATATGAGGATACTTTTCATGTTCTTAAATATTTTAAGCATTTCCACAATGATTTGGCTTCTGATATTAATTTATAATATGAAAATTTCAGCTTAGTCTCTATCTGAATAATCAGAATTAAGTCTAGTTTAATATACCAGCATCTTCCTGTTTTTTAATACTTTATTACTAAGCCTGATTGGATGTCTCAGGGAAATATGATAGCTAAATCATGTACTTCCACTTCATTCTGTGGTTTTAGATACCATTCCTGAACTCAGAGAGGCTTCTTTAAAATATTTGCAATAAAAACCATCATCTACAAATGGAAAAACAACATATGAAGATATGTTGATATGATGATAGTCATATAAATGCCATCTGCCTATAGAACTAGGTTGTATAGTCTCTAAGTTAACAAAAAGAAGAATCCATGTATGCACACAAACTTAAGTTTGGACTTTAACTTCAATAGTTAATAAGCTTCGGGCAATTTTTACATTTTTGAAATAAAGTTTTAATAACTTTAAAGTAGAACATGTAAAATGGTCACACAGTTCCTATGCAATTGGCTGAATATGAGACGGTTTCTCAATTCTACCTAATAACAGTCAAGGCCCAAAATCAGTTATCAGGATCATCTCTAATAATTTCCAACCATCAACATGAAAAAAGAAAACCAAGAAAACATGGAAAGAAGTTAAAATTAATGGATACATGTAAATCTTGAAGGTCTTGAAAGGGAATCTTGGACATTCCACATTGTTAAAAAAAAATAACTAAGATTAGTGGTCATGATGGTAAAAACTAGTGAGAAAAATTATAATTCACATTAGGCTTATGCTATTTCCATGGCATTAGGAACTTTTTAAATAAAGTAAATGTAATACAAATATTGTGTTCACAGAAGGTTTCTTTCTAGAAGAGGAGTTGTATACAGAAAAGGTGTTCAATGTAAATGTTTCTTGAGCTTAAGGATCTTGGCCATCTGAAAGCACATGGAATTTCCACATTAAAAAATATGTATGTATTTCTTGAGCCCTTTCTTTAAAAAGATATTTTTTAGTTTATATTGCCATTTTTACTTTTTAAAAACTTATACAAAAGATGAAATTAGTTCAAATTTGTTATTTAATAAGTATACACATAGTACAAATCAGTGCAGTCCATTCAATATGAGTTATCTATGAGTGTGTGAAAGTGTGTGTATTTTTAGTTACAATTTAGAAGATGAGATACAGGTATTCACTGGCATGTTCCAGATTCCCCACCAAACAACAAATGTATTTCATTTGGCATGTCTGCTAGATCAATTATCCCAATCTCCTTCCTTCCATCCCTACTTACGCTTAAAAAAGCTTAAAGCTTTTCTTTTAAATACAGCTGGGACTCATTAGCTCCTTTCTGCCAATCTAACTCCTCATTCTGTCACATTTCCTTCTTTCCCTTTATGTCCTCAACCAAGTAAGTGTCATTTTCCTGCTTTCATTTTGGCTGGGAATTCAACTGAATCAGCTTTCCAACAAATCTGGTGTATAGAATTCTAATCTTCCCTGTGACTTTTGGCTCACAAATAAAAACAATTAAGCCATCTTCTAGGGGTGCTGTGACTCTGCTGTTTATTTGGGTTCTGCATTCACAGTTGGAACAGGTACCATTTCTTCCTGAGGCCTAAACATCAAAATATTTGTGAACTGGGCTTTGCCCTCTACTGATCTGTGTCAATTCATAGTCACAGTAAAGCATATTTACAACAACAACAAAAAAGATTTTTCTGGCACTGTGAGAACACAAATCTTATTAAAGTTCTAAATGTTTCACTTTGCCAATGTTTTTGTCTCTGAAAAGTAATGCACTCATCACATATGAATGAAATATGCACATTATAAGTTGTGACTAATGACTTTTTTTCTTAATTGTTGAATGATATTGGATATTCTGCTGGATTTGATATATGTGATAGTTTTCTTTGATTCTGCCTAGTGGTCAGGAAATCTGTAAGAAGAAAATTATTTATAGGTGGTGGAAATGTATCAGGTAAATAATATGCCTCTAAAATTAGAAAATTAATTTTAATCAAATTTCTAGAAAATGGATCTGCTCAATGAGGTCTTTGTTAGTAATGTTTTTTAACAAATTCACTGTTTGCGAATTTTATTTTTTTAATGTTTTTTATTTATTTTCGAGAGACAGCGAGAGACAGCGTGAACAGAGGAGGATCAGAGAGAGAGGGCGATACAGAATCTGAAGCAGGCTCCAGGCTCTGAGCTGTCAGCACAGAGCCTGACGCAGGGCTCGAACCCATGAACTGTGAGATCATGACCTGAGCCGAAGTCGGACGCTTAACCGACTGAGCCACCCAGGCGCCACTGTGAATTTTATAAAATGGAAGGAAAATGAGAACTTTCCTCTGTTAGACAAAAGTTTGCAAGGGGGAAAAATACCTATAGGAATTTGTATAACATCTTAAGTAGGTTTAAATAATCCTTGAAATTGAACCAGAAGTACATTTTATAAAACTCATCTTTCTCTCTCAAGAGCCCTATTCAGAATAACATGTGTGCAAATCCTAGGCAATATATGGCTGCAAAGTGAGGCAAGGGACACATCAAGAATTAAGCCAAGTTCTTTCTGAGTTATACCCTATAACTCCTCTCCATTCAATCACTAATTCCACCTAGATAGCACAAAATAAAGCATTTTTGTCTCCGGCTTATTGAATAGAAAGAATAATTTTGGGAATATTCAAGAAAAACAAATATGTATTATGCCAACCACTGTTCTTAAAATGTATTCTTCTAATGTTTTTTACATGAAAGAGAAATGTCAATATAATTACCTTCATGACTGTAATTGAAGTGATGAGATTTTATCCTGTTCTCTATTCTCTAAGACCAGCTTCCCTTCTTTCCTCTCTCCTTTCCAATCTCCAACCCCCTTTCTTTTGAGATGTATTTACCATGCTTGGAGGTGGGTACTGTGTTAAGTTCTAAATATGTACCATCCACCAGATAAGTATAGTCTCTTATATTCTAGTAGAAAAGACCATCAGTAAACAAATAAAAGTAGCTACGAGATGTAATGAAGCAAAGAACAAAAGGAGATCATCTGTAGTGATACAACAACTTATCAACAATTTCAGATAGTGGGGATGGAAGGTTGGTTGACTAATGATTTCTGAAATGAGAGAAATTACTTAGCCAAAGTTATTCATCTTGGCCTCCATTTGTAAATTCTTAATACATTAATCCAATAAATTTTGGCAGAGATAACATGGATAACAGTAACTAGTTGAGCTTTTATGTGGCCATTTCTGAGAATCCTAAGAAAGAACGATGAACTAAGAACTGAGAATCTAACTCTCCCATAATGGTTCATCCTTTATTCTGAAGAAGGTTGTGCATCTTGAGGAAAAATTACATGGACTGTGACAGTCCCTTGGCTAGGGTTGTGTTCAAGGTTATGTGAAATTTCAGTGATATCCCTCTGAACTCTTCCTTCACATTTTTGCTTTCTCTTATGACTTTAAAATGCTGAAGATTTGAGGTGAATTTACTACAGCACTCTCACTATCAGTGGACTGAAGAAATACTACCAAACAAATATAAGAGATTAAAAGCAAGCACCAGCAAGAGTGGGAGTGTTTGCTCATTCACTTTGGAAATGTAACGCATTTCTCTTGCTTTACAGTTTCTAAGCTTCAATTCTCCCTTGAACTAACAAATAGGAAAAGATTATTATTATATCATGCCAACACATTTTATTGCATTATTTCACATGCAAACACACATGTTAACAATACTCAGTCATGAAAGATTCACTAATTTATATTATTATTTATAGCATACCCTTTGCCTTACTCAAAATATACCTATGAAGTTCCAGTTCTTGTTGACATATATGACTCTCAGGAGCTGTTATATATCATATTAAAGTTTCCTTGCAGGGAATGCTATTTCAGAGCTGTGCCAAAAGCTTATCTGGAACCAGACTAAACTAAACCAAGCTGTGATTCAAACTACTACAAAATGTGAGTTAGAAAGCTTCACAAGCTTATAAAACAAATGAAATATTAACCATTCTAAAGAGAACCAAAACTTATGGTTGCCAGAGGGGTGTGGGAGAGTTGGGCAAAACGGATCAGGGGGAGTGGGAGATACAGGTTTCCAGTCATCAATGAATTATTCACAAAGATAAAAGGAAGAGTATAAGTAATAAAGTCTATGATACTGTAATAGCGATGTATTGGGACAGATGGTAGCTATATTCGTGGTGAACACAGCATAATGTATAAAGTTGTAAACCACTATGTTGTATACTTGAAAATTAATGTAACATTGTGTGTCAACTCAAATTAAAAACATATATATTCTGACAAAAATTATAAGTTATACGAATTTTAAACTATGCAATATATTTAAAACTTGTGTTATACAAGGGGACCTTTTATCTTTAACAATAAAGGATGCAGTTTCCTTGAGCCACACTGCAATTTTGTTATGACTGCTTCTAACTCTAGCCTGCCCTGCCTCTAAGGGTTCATCCTCCATAGATAATTAGGTGTTTACTAGGATTCCCAGCTCTCTGGTGGATTCTAAACTACAATATTTATTTCCTAAGCCCTGCAAAACTGCTGAAAACTGATTTTTCAAGATGCCACAGCTTAGCTTCTTAACCTCTTGCCTCACTGCTACAGAATCTGGTTAAAAAAAAAAAACTTGAGTAGAAAATCGTGAAGGTTGAACTCACTTCTTTACCCATCCTGTTACTCCAGGAACTTGGCCTCTCAATTCCTTCGAATCTGCCTTAGAGAACGTGAACTCCAGTTTTTGTTTCCCCATTATTCTGAGACTGACAGCACTCAGCTGGCTTTTTGCTCCTCAGATCTTGTATTCAAATTTTCACCTTTCACCAATGTCAAGAATCAGCAAATGCCCAAGGTAAAAAACAGGTCATAGAAGCGGGCTTATGTTCCTTCTTTCAAACACCTTGGCTCCTCAATTTATGGGTGTCTTGGGAGTTTTGTGGTGGCTTCAGACTAATGACTTGTGTTTTATCTGACTTTTCCACCTGTTCTTAGTGGGGGCATCCTTTACAGTCATGTGCTAAACACAGCCAGGGGTAGAAAGGCCGGCACGACTAACAACATTTTTCGCTCAGCTTTTCTGAATAATACTTGTAGGGTTAAAGTCACTTTATAATTAAAACAAAAGGTGATTTTATTGCTTTGTCATTATAATTTGGATGAATATTGTGTTACACGTGATAATAGTGAACATACATTGTCTAAGTGTATAAACAATAGTCTAGAAAACTTACTTGTGGGTAGATTTCAAAATATGATATATGTAACATGTAAAACATTTTAGTTACAGACCTAACTTTATGAAAACTAATTTTTATCAAGAAGCCACACATAGACTTTTATTTAGGTTATTATTGTTAAAACATTATTATTAACAAGCCTTGCTCCTTTTCCAGCATCACTTTTAGTAATCAATATCATATCTCAATCATTACACATTACACACCAGAAAACACTTCAATTCCTGATTTTTATAACATATAAATATATATATACATATTTATAGTAATACATTAAACCTACTTTTCCTATATAAGTGAGATATTTGTCATAGGTTCATTGATGAATTTTGACAGTCCCAGAAAGTGATAATGGACAAATAAGATTTTCAACCTAATTAGATCTAAACTTGGAATTTAGAAATAAAGGTCTGGTGGAAAAAGATTAAACAGCCCTAGGTTAATTCAGCCAATAACAAAGCCCTTCTGCGTTCATTTGGAAACTATTGATGGAAGTTGATTGATAGACTTCATGGATGAAAAGAGAATCAGATTATGGGAACTGAATAGTTCTACTCATGAATCTAGGCTCATTCATTAGGGACATGTAAATAAAAGTTTAACTATTTATTTTTTTTAAAGTTTAACTATTTATTTAAAAAATAAATAGAATCAAATATTTTTAAACTAAATTTCTTAAAATTTCTTTATAATCTCTTGACATGTATTCAGTGGAATGTCCAAATCTGCCATTTTCCATCTGCACACCTGATGGCTTAGCATCTTTTTTGGCATCTCTCACCTGCATGTGTCCCTGGTCTCCTCTACCCACCTTTTCACTCCTCCACACTTGCTAAAAATCTGATAACATTATCCTCCTGTTTAAAAGCCTCCACATGCTTCCCACTTTCTACAGAATACATTTTAATTGTTTAACTTGGCATGTGTGTTCTTATACAAATGTATTTCCAAGATAGCTCTCCAGCCTCAGCTCCTATCCCACTGCATTCACTTAGTATGTCCAGCCACATATAATACCATACATATGTGCTCCTTAGTAAATCCTGTCCCATACTTCGCTAAAAATTTCCTTTCCCTCTATTCTCTACCAAGAAGCCTCCCTAACCCAGCCTTCTCTAAATTTATCCAGGAATGGTTAGTAACACTGTCACAGTAATCTCTCCACCTCTGTTATGAAACTTACTCATAGTGGTCTATATTCCCCTTTCCTTCACTTGCTGTACTCTTCATACTCTTTGACAGCAAAGGTCATTTCTTTAGTACCTTCATGTGTGTGCATATATAAACTACATCTGCATCTATAACTACCACCTTCCTGATGGTTAGTATAACTTCTCAAAGATAGCTGAATAAATGAATTTCCTAAATGCATATTTAGATTGAGTTGAACTATTTTAGCTAAGTTAATCAGATTCTGTCACAGGTCTAGAGATTTTAATTAAGACCAAGTAGTCCAAATTAATTTATAAAACAAACTATGTCCATCATACTACAACAAAGCGTAGCTTTCCTTCAACTAATTATCTGGTTATATATATGTATATATATAAATTTGCCTAAAATCATACAAATATTTGTTTTTCTTTCTGAAGGGGCAAGAAACAGTAAAGACAAATCAAAACAGTTTATATTTTCTTATTACATAGCATGTCTCTTTGCAATATACCATTATACTGGTATTGTTTAATTAACCACAAGAATTACATTACTCAATATTTAAAATTCCCTATTATTTAAAAAATGTTATTTCATATATTCATGTATATAAACATACTTAGTAGATTAATTAATCTCTATATTAATTGTACAAATCAATAAATATTAAAATTAAAAATTTTGTACTTCTAGCTACAAACATGAATTTCAAGGAAAAGAAATACGTCCAAAACTAATCTGAACTTATTAATTCAGGTTATGAATTTATATGTTATTTTTCATAGAAACAAATGCACGTGAGGAGATCAATGTGTTCTCTACATATTTTCTTGATTGTTTTTATTTATTATAGAGAAGAGACAATTCCTTACTAGGAAAGATGAAAATTACAGTTAAAATTTTGTTTATATGCTAAAGAATATAGTTCTCGAGAGAGGAATCCATCTCAGATCCCTCTAATAACATTCAATAGAAAGCAGCTTTCAAAAGCTATTTTGTTTAGTCCAAATACAGGGTTTAATTTACTATAGTTCAGGGTAGGCTATGTCATTCACATATCTCTTTAGGTGTCTGAATACTTCTATCCAATGAGAACTCTCGGAGTTGCCAGCAGCTGAGGGGAAAGGGAAATGGGAGATGGACAAAGGGTACAAAGTTTCAGTTACAGAAGATGAATAATTTCTGGAGATCCAATGAACTGGTGACAATGGTTAACAGTACTGTACGGTATACTTGTAATTTGCTAATGGTAATTATATAGAGTTAATGAAAATAGTTTCCCTCAAGGGATTAGGACCTGACATAGTGGCTCCAGACATTTTAAGACCTACTATGTCCATTAGGGCCACCTGAACCACCAGCTCTGGAAGCCAGAGACTATGTAGGGGGTATGTTTACTGAGCTCACTTCAAACATTCTCTGGTACATATACCTCTCTCCACTTCTCTCTATTCCACTGTGTAGCAATACGTACTGTGTAATGCACCATGCTAAGAGATGAGGATAAAAACAATAAACCAAACAT
Source organism: Suricata suricatta (assembly GCF_006229205.1). Lineage (NCBI taxonomy): Eukaryota > Metazoa > Chordata > Mammalia > Carnivora > Herpestidae > Suricata > Suricata suricatta. The sequence continues at coordinate 107,430,228 of NC_043700.1, read as the reverse complement.
TTATATTCTTTGCCTTCATAAAGTTCATAGTCTAGCAAGGGAAACAAATATTTAAGTGTGCAAATATAATAAAATGTGATTTAAAAAAAAGAATAGAGGAAGAAAAGACATTTGGCACTAATATCCCCCCAAGAGATGGAAGTAGGGGTTAGGAAAGGCATCCCTGAGGCAGTATGGTTTAAGTTGGGACCAGGATGAGTATAATTTATTTAAGTCTTTGTACCAATGCACTTCCTACCACCATCTGATCCTTCTCGCCTCCTGTGGTCTAAGTGTCTTGCCAGCAGGACCACAATCCATCTTGATTAAAATCCATTTTGATTATACCACTTTGCCACAAACTCCTTAAATTCTCCAACTAATGACTGGACTTCTATTTGTTCTATTAGGACACTCCAGAATACCTCTCTGAGGCCAAAATTCAAAAGTTTCCTTAATGCAGTTCAGTTAAGCAAATAGCATCCTGGAAGCTCTTGAGGCTAAAGTAGCAATACACTATTTTGTGGACCTGTAGACCAGCCACACTTTCCTTCCACCAAGCACTCCCTGTACCTAACAGGAAAATTAATCAAACTTATATCATGGAAAGATCATTATGGGCTAAACAGCAAACATGATGGGTCAACAATCTACAAGTAAAAGATGCTATACAAATACTTATATTAAACTTTGTATCTAAGCATTTAAAACACCTTAGGAGAAGAATTTGAGATTGTGTCTATATATTTCTTACAGAGTGTATGCAAATAATTGCCTTTATTACTATTAGTAAATACTAGTAGTTTCAATGAATTTAGAAATGCCAGTTGTTTTAAAGCATAATTTGTTTTTATTTTATATAGTTTTGTTTGTTATATGTTCAGTAGTTTTAATTAATTTGAACACAGCAACAAAAACTGTCAGACTAAGCTGTGCATAAAGACATCATTTGTGCCTGTTAATAAGATTCAATTAAATTCATTAAGCAGTATATTTATCTCAACCAAAAGGGAAAAGTCTTTTTTTTTAACCTGGAAAATAATCCTTATTGTAAGAAATGTCGAGTAACTTGATTTATCATTCACAAAGTTTTCTTTTAAGCAAGACATTGTGGCCCCAATCAGAGTTGAGATTATTTACTCACTGCTTATAAGGCAAGAGGGAGAGGGGGTAAGAGGAACAATGTCACATATGTGTTCAAGTTCCAATAATTAAATGCTCTACAAATTTAACAAAACACCTTAGGAAACAAAATAAAATGATAAAACATTGTAGGATAGATGAACATTCTATCTAGTAGCTTTCAATGTAGAAAAACTTGATCCTTAAGAAGATACTTCTAGAAGTTGTTAGGTTTCTTGAAAATGATATGCTATAAATCATGTAGTGAGATGTAAGATGTTTTTGATAAATGTCTTTTAGTTATAGTCCCATCTAATATAATGGGACATATTTTAAATGTATCAATAAATTACATTAAAGAAGTATGTAATCTACTACACATGCGGTCATGCAGTTACACTCTTTCTTAGTAAGAAATTTAAGGTGATTGCTTCTTCATGATCATTCTCTGTGAGCTTCTCTGTGAGCATTTCTTCTCTGTAAGCCACCAAATGGCAAGCCAGAACTGACAAAAATACCAATGTAAAATAAAATTAATTATAAGAATTCTCACAGAGTAAGAACTCTATTTGTTATAAAATATATCAATAACTACAATATATTTAAAATAGGTTGTTCAAATGCAAAAATATAATTACAAGTATATAATTAGGTATTATATATGTATAATTCTGATAGATTCTGCATCGCTATATTTTCTAATTTTATATGTACATATCTTTTTAAAAAGATGTGACTTTTTTCTTTTTTTTATTTTATTTATTTTGAGAGGGAGAGAGAGAGAGAGAAAGAGAGAATTCCAAGCAAGCTCCACACTGTCAGCACAGAGCCTGACATGGAGCTCAGTCTCACAAACTGTGAAATCATGATGTAAGCCAAAATCAAGAGACAGTGGCTTGACCAACTGAGCCACCCAGGCACCTTTCTCCTCATAATTTTAACATTAAATATTTCTCTGCTGGTACATAAAGTCACGCTGCCCAAGTAGTGACAAAACATGAGGTTTTATTTATTTATCCCAAGATATTTAATTTTTAGAAATAATTAGTCTCAATTTTTCTGAGAATAAAATACTTCTATATCAATTGAACTCCTAGCCATTCAACAAATATACTAAAGCCTTATAAAACACCATGGGAGACCTAAAATACAGGTCATATCTTGTCTAATAAAGACCTACAGATATCCAGTCACACATAATAAATTTTTTCCTACATTATTATAGAGGACCCATGGCCTTAATATTTCCTAATTTTAAATTATTTTTAGCTTATATTTCATGACCAAATGTCTTTTCCAGTATGAATAAATGCCTATACTGAAGATGCTGTTTAATGTAACTACATTAGAGAATAGATCAATGGGTCATAAATGTTTGAAAAGCTCTACTAATATTCATACAACCATTCATCTAATCAACAAACTTTCACTGGCCACCTACCACGGCCATTGACTGAGCTACAAAGATAAAATATACAGCCCCTGCCCTTACAGAATTCACACTGAATCTAGAGAAGGGACAACTTATTAGAGGATCTGGGGAAAGTGCTGATAATTAATGCTTCTCCCAGGGACTAGAAAGGGTCAACAGATACAGATTGGAGGGCAGGGGGAGGTGAAAATGAGGAGGTTCCTATAAAGAGCAAAGTGCAGAGGGAATTCAGATGGCCTAAGAATGGTTGTGGGTTCAACTGTACCCATCTACACCAAAGATATGTCCAAGTCCTAAATGCAGTACCCATGAATGAGGTATTGGGGGAGGGGGGGAGGAAAGGGTCTTTACAAATGCAATTAATTAGGAGTCCCAAGACAAGATCACCCTGGATTAATCAAGTGGTCCCTAAATCCAATTCAAATGTTCTTTTTTTGTTTTTTGGTTTTTTTTAATAGTTTATTGTCAAATTGGTTTCCATACAACACCCAGTGCTCTTCCCCTTAAGTGCCCTCCACCATCACCACCACCTCTTTTCCCTCTCCCCCTTTCCCTTCAACCCTCAGTTCATTTTCAGCATTCAATAGTTTCTCAAGTTTTGCATCCCTCTCTCTCCCCAACTCTCTTTCCCTCTTCCCCTCCCTCTGGTCCTCCATTAGGTTTCTCCTGTTCTCCCGCTAAACCTATGAGTGCAAACACATGGTATCTGTCCTTCTCTGCCTGACTTATTTTGTCCGGCATAACACCCTCAAGGTCCATCCACTTTCCTACAAATGGCCATACTTCACTCTTTCTCATTGCCATGTAGTACCCCATTGCGTATATACACCACATCCTCTTGATCCACTCATCAGGTGATGGACATCTAGGCTTTTTCCATGTTTTGGCCACTGTTGACAGTGCTGCTATGAACATTGGGGTACATGTGCTCCTATGCATCAGCATTTCTGTATCTCTTGGGTAAATCCCCAGCAATGCTATTGCTGGGTCACAAGGGAGTTCTATGGATAGTTTTTTGAGGAACCTCCACACTGTTTTCCAGAGCAGCTGCACCAGTTTACATTCCCACCAACAGTGTAGGAGGGTGCCCGTCTCTCCACACCTCGCCAGCATCTATAGTCTCTTTATTTGTTCATTTTAGCCACCCTGACTGGCATGAGGTGGTATCTTAGTGTGGTTTTGATTTGTGTTTCCCTGGTGATGAGTGATGTTGAGCATCATTTCATGTGCCTGCAGGCCATCTGGATGTCCTCTTTGGAGAAGTGTCTGTTCACGTCTTCTGCCCATTTCTTCACTGGGTTATTTATTCTGTGGGTGTGATCAAATGTTCTTATAATAAGAGGACATGACATAGACAAAAGAAGAGAAGGTCCAGTGATGATGGAGGCAGAGATAGGATTTATGCTATCACAAACCAAGAAAAGCCTGGAAGAGGTAAGAAAGAATTTTCCCCTAGAGTAGAGTACATGCAATGATTTTGGACTGCTGGCTTCCAGAACTATGAGAGAATACATTTTGGTTTTAAGTTACCAATTTTGTGGTAATTTGTTACAACAACCCTAGGAAACTAATCCCGTGCATGGATTTCCTGGTCTGGAGCATGTGGCAGAAACAAATATGGAGACAAATAAAACCAAATCTCTAAATTGGAAAACAACATTATCCTCTGTGATGACAAGAGATGGATGTAGAGGAGTCTGGATTGGCCTAGATCAGAAGTCCCATCTGTCACTGCCTAGCTGTGTCATTTGGACACATTTCTTTCCAAACCTCAATTCATTATCTTTAGAGTGAGTGAGACTGAGGAAGAAAATGTTAAGGTTAAAAATGAAGGGTAGGAACACCTGGGGCTCAGTCAATGGAGCATATGACTTGGTCTCTGGGTTGTAAATTCGAGATTGGGTGTAGAGATTACACTCATTGGATGTAGAGATTATTTAAAAATAACATCTTTTTTAAAATGTAAACAAAACCTGAACAATGGCCTACAAAACCACCATCACTACACTTATAGATTATTGATAAAAATCTACATTCAAAAACATTAAATGAAAGATCTTGTATTATCCCAGGGGCCAAAGCATACTAGAACATTTTTATTCCCACAGGTTTCCTCCTAGGACCCTCCAAATCCCCAGGCCTTTTTCCACCATTTTGATGCTGAAATATTAGACCAAATGTGTTGGGCACCATCTGCTATCAATACAACCTACACTCTTCCCAGCCAAGATGAGTTCCAGGCCAAGTTTATCTTGTGAGTTAACAGGAGGTGACAAGCCTGGCAGGACACAAATTCTCCCTGCATGATTGATTCAGCCTGGCTGACCAACTCCATGCTAATGAGGATGTGCCAGAGCTCACAACAAAAATGTTTTTGAATAATTTAAAACTTTGGAACATGATTTGCCAGATAATGTGATTCATTGTGCAATTATAGTCCCAGTTGAATCTGCTTCTGTCGATGCCTCCACAGCAAACATCAGTGACTGCAAACTGCCTGTTATCAAAATTAACTGTATAAATAATGCAAAAAAGCAGAGATGTGTTAATCTTGTAAGGGAAGTCGGTAAAGGCAAAGCTGGTCTAAGCCATCACAAACTGCTGCTTTGTGAAGAAATGAGTAGTATTTCATATGTCATACTTTAAAACATAAGTGAATTAAACACAAGTAAAATATCTTTTAATCCATTATAGTAGGCTTAAGTACAGACTGAGACTTACAATTTCTAGTGAATTGACTTTCATTTCTGGCTCTCATTCTGTTATCTATTTAAATGTCTCTCTTTACCATTCTAGCAGTTTATGTTCCCTCCTGTATATACATCCCATCCCAATGATTCAAATAAGGTGTAATAAATCCAAATATTTGAAATATTCCTTACAAGAGGGAATTGTCAAGTCTTCTAAGGAATTTGAAACTCAAAAACTTCCTCAACTCTGTTAGGTTAGGTTTTATTAACTATAGGCCCAGAGTTGTTTTTAAAAACATATTCCTTTAGCCTGAATATGGGGGAGTTAAGGGGAAAAAATAACCAAAACTTTCCATCTAGACAGAGCCTTGTACAGTAAAAAGAGCATTGAACCAAATGTGGAGGCAAATGACTCATATTTACATTTGACCTTGAATTTGTTAGCTCTGATGAGGCTGAGGACAAACTGCCATACCTCTAAGCCTCAATTTCTTCACTTGAAAAATAGATTTCATCAGATCTACCCAACCTTTAAGCTTCAAATCTAATGGAATATTGTATGTAAGAGTTTTTCCTCTCACAAAAGGCCTTAATAGAATGGTAGGATATTAATTACTCAAGAACATTAAGGAAAATACTCATGTGAGCAATGTTAAACTTGCATTCAAAAAAAAAATGGGTTGTCCTAAAATGTTTCTATTGGTCACGACTGACAAGCATTTGAGAAATTACATCCTCACTTCCTACTCTGAAGGCACAGCAAATCATCTGCCACTAATGATAGGAGGACTTTAAAGGTGACCATCACCACCGTATCCCTCTCTATTAAATCAACATCTCTGAGATTCCTCCGAACTGGCAAAAGCAGCACATCCTCTATTGAGTCACAGAGAGCCTTCCACGCAACCTGCCTTCACTGTCCTCACCTCCCCCCGCTGCACCTGACACAACAACTGTTTGGGCAGCTCCCACAAGAGCTGCTCATATCAAAGCCCTGTACTGTTCAACTATGTGTGTCCATCCCATCTCGTGACCCCACAGTCATCTGAGACTTCTGAGATGCATTCGTGATCCTAAACATTTGCTCCTCACTTCAATTTCTCTGAATCTCAAAAACGAAACTCCCTGTTAGAAACCTTGCATAACAGAGCAGAAAAAGGTAGCTCACAGGGGAACATGTAATAATTTATATCAACTTGTTTTAGGAATCTCATTATTTGAAATAATCAGGCATAAACGCACTTAACAAACACCTGTGCTATGGATTACTTTCTGTGTATAAACCTTTTTCATATTTTCTGCAAAGCCCACTTTGAAGTTTTCAAGGTTGTATTTTTGTTAATGTGCTCTTCTGTAGAGGTTAGAAACTTGGAAACTTACTAAAAGACTCTATCAGCATACTGCTTCACTTCTAAATAGACACTTAGAAAGTTCTACAAGTTTCTTGTTAATTAATCAACAATTAAAACTCAACGACTAAATGTTTCACATCTGAAATCAATAGGGATTTTCTACAAGCCGTGACTGTAAGATAAGCCCATTATGAAGAGATTTGCATATTTTAATTCTTGTGTTCTAAGGCTTTTGTCCTAGATGTTGCAATGCACTAAGCACCACATGGTCTTGGTAAAATGTTAACTCTCTGCTCTTTGTGTGTGTGTGTGTGTGTGTGTGTGTGTGTGTGTGTGTGTGTCCATAGTTAGAAGCATAAATATGTTAAGATAGAAATATACCTTTTTAGAGTGAGGCCTTTATTTCAGTACAAGTGCTTAACATCTTACTCTCAGAATTTCTTTAGAAAATGAGAAATTTAGGAAGATTAAAATGCACATAAGTTGCTTGTAGCCTCAAATTAATTAGTTTAGGTACACACCAAGGATCATAACATGTAAAACCTTTGGCAATATTGCCAAAGTGGCCTCAAAATACAAAAATGAATTCTGAAATAAGTTTGACTTTGAAGCCCAAATAAGGAGTCAAATTCATAAGGATTCAGCCTTTTAATACTCTAGCTGTGATGATCAGATATAAAAAGAAAACAGAAGGATTGCAAAATATAACTATTTGTGTATGCACTCACTTATATTGTTTAGAGAAAGCACGTTGGACAAGTTACCTAACCTCTCTTTGCTTTAGTTTGCTGATCTGTAAAATAGGGCTAATATTAGCACCTACTGCACAGAAGTATTGTAATTAAATGAATTAATACATGAAACATACAACAAAAGGCAGTGGTGATGGTTACACATAGGGTTCAGGATTCAATGATTTTTTTTAAAAAAAAAACCTCTTATATTGGGGCACGTGGGTGGCTTGGTCGTTAAGCGTTCGACTTCAGCTCGGGTCATGGTCTGAGAGAACTCATGGGGGTTCGAGCCTAGATCAGGCTCTGTGCTGACCGCTCTGAGCCTAGAGCCTGATTCGAAATGTGTCTGTGTCTCTTTCTCTCTATCTATCCCTCACTCTCACTCTTTCTCTCTCTCTCTCAAAAGTAAATAAAACATTTAAAAATTTATAACTCATATTAAGAAGGTTTCCACTAAGAATTTTGTAAGATAAGCTTCACATCTATATTTTTAAAGTTTAAAGATATGTTTGAAATAATGTCATAAAAGCCTGCAGTGTTGGAAAACAGCTTTTGCAAGTTACTTAAATTTTCAATGAAAAATAAAATATTGGTTGTCAATGTTTTAATATTTGAAATATGCTACCAAAATAATACTTTAATACACACATTTGTAAATTTCTAGAGATGTATTTTTTAAGAAAGAAAGAAAATTGAACATATAATATCATAATTCTTAACACCAACATTGTGCAATGCAAGTTCCACTGCGGGCCTTTCAGAAGGTCGATATTGAGGGAAGTACCTTCTGAACAGCAGGAGTTCTAGCTCATTAAATAAAAGCAAACTCAGAAATAAATCCTTAAAGCTTTTTGCTAGCCCACCAAGTTTTGCCAGCCCCTTCTACTGTACATTAATCCTCTGATTCTTGAATTTTGTATGTGTTCGGGGGTGAGGATGGGGGACAGAGCCACTTTGAGAATTTGACAAAAGTCATGGGCCCTTTCCCAAAGAATTCACATAACATTATTTCACATTCAATTTCAGGGGCTTCACAGACCAGAGTTCCATCCAAAGAACTCCCAATTCCAAATGGTGACAGTTAGATTTTACCCTGAAATTAAATGTAACAATTCAGCAAAACATCATTTACCGAAATGAAATATGGATGAAATTAATTGACATAGATTTAATTTCTATGTAAAGGTATTGGGTTATATTTTTATTTGTGAAACTTATTGTTTTCTATCTTATGAAAGAGGACCAATTACTCCATGTCCAAACAGGATGTACTGTTCTACTTTCAAGGCTGTTTGTTATTGTCTTAAATGGTTTGTACAAAGTGCAGAGCATGAAATATGGGCAAAAGGGTAAGTTTTGTTCAATGCTAAATAAAGGGAACCCTAAAGGGTAAACTATACAGTATGATCATATTGATCACAGCTATATAATAAATAGTAGTGTTTGAATAAGATAGCCTCCATTTTAGAAAAACAATAAATGTTTTTTATTGTTTTAAAAAACACATGTTTCAAAATAACTCATTTGACAAACATGGCAAAAGTGTGAACACTTTTCAGGAAAAGTGAATTCACCAGGTGAATAGCTTCTTGCTGTCTCCCAGTAGCACTAACCAGGTAGAAAGCACCAAGAACACCCAGGTAATAGCTGAAAACAAAAATTTATTTCAATAACGCCACATCAAGTTTATCTAAAACTTAGCTATGCAACAAAACTAGAATTACAGACAAATTGAGTTCCCTCACTGCACAGTCAAATGACTGAAGTCACACACCATAAGGCCATTAGAATTAGAGGCAGATTCAGAGCCCTGATGGCTGCCCCAGCAGGTGCTAAGATAAATTGCAAGTTTGCTGCCTAAGAACTTTTAGTATTATAATATAGAAAAGGTTTCCTATTAGCCTTTCAAGCTTCAAGCTGCTTTTCTGGGAACAAGAGAGGCCACAGCACAAAAAAACCAAAACCAGCCTAGCTTCAATCAAAATCCTTTCTGACCCCACTTTGGTGTTCATTATACGGCAACCTTTTTACCCAAATGTCAGGAATATTTAAAACAAGGATGGGCCGAGTTACTTTCATCACATTCAATTATTAAAACTATCATGTGTTAATCTTGTAGGACTATTAACCTAAGTAATAATGTGACCAAGGGAGAAGCCCCTCGCCCCTCCCATGGCTGCAAATATATTGAAGGAGGTTGTAAAATGCATGAACACAACCAGTTGCTCTCCATTTCCACCAGCATTTTGATTATACAGTATCAAAGATTCTGATCCTTCACTCCCATACTCACCTGCCACAAATCTAGAAAGGAGGAAAGGAGAAGAGAATGAAAGGCAAGGTGAGGGAGAAAAACTAATGATGAAAAGGTTGTACCCAAATGAAATGGTGAACAGAAACTCAAGTTCATCAGTTTCTGTTCATCAGCTACATCTCAAGCTCCAGAAGCAAAGAACCGTGCATTTATTTTGTAATTAGTGGGAGAACTGCAAAGATTTTTATTTCATTTTACAAGAACTTACTTTTCTGTGCTTTTCTCTTTCCTTTTCCCATAGCCCAAGTGATTTCAAATATAAAAGGTCATTTAATAGATGATTTGAAGATAAAGAAAGCAGCTTTTATCTTTATATCAATCAAGAACTATAATGAGGCATTTTGGATTCTCTAGGGCATCTTGAAAACATTTGACATTGGAATATGAAAAAAACGCTATGTACTTTAAAGCATTCTTTGTCATTACAAACAAATGCAAAAACCTAAAAACAAAATTTTCAAGGAGGGCACAGCATATACACCCATATGCACATTGCCTTTGCTGGATTTTAATAAGACAGCTAAAATATTCAGCATAGCCTTGTGATTGATAGAGTCCAAGTTGAAATGGTAAAGAATAATTTGATGTTTAAACCTAAAGTATTTATGAAGCCCAGATTACTAATACCTTTGAAATACACAGCAGCTTTAAAACATGATCGAACTCTGGAAACTCTTTCAAAGTTTCTTTCACAAGTCTCCTTTGAAGCCTGTTTCATGAAGAAACCGCTGCTGTCTACAATTCTTCAGCTTGGAGAATACAATGTTATTATTGTCTTGCCCTTCAGAGCTCGGAAAAGCACATATTAATTTTCTTGGCTCTAAGATTCCATGACTGAGCAAGCATATGGCTTTGTTCCAGATAGAAGTTTTCAAGGAATTTAGCTTACAAGGAAGTGCTAAACCAGATATTTTAATTAATAATCGTATTTACTCCATCGCTAAATGAAGTTAAGGATTCTATTGGCATGGATTAACTGTCAGTCCCATAAATCCAAAGTCCTCTAGAGGATTTTACTCTGCGAAGAGAGTAAGATGCATTAACACTCCATTAATATCTTCCTTGGAAACATTCTTTTTAACATTTCTCTCTTCATCATTTCCTGAATCTGTAATGAAATGCTTGTGCTGGCATTTAACAAAAGGATCATGTCCAGAGCCTAATGAAGTGTTAGACACCAAGGTAAGAAGAAGCCAGTCTGCTGTGCTGGCTCCTAGTGTCACATACACAATGGTACTTTCTAGACTATATTTAGCTCCAAAGTCATGATCAGTAGCCTTAAGACTTAAGGTACAATCTGAAAGAACTTCAAGTTCCAGAGCTGCCTGAACAGGCACACAAAGTTCTATTTTCTAAGTCATAAGCCAGACACTGAGGTAATTTCCATTTGTACATCCTTTTCTAAAGTGAGAGACTTCCTGAAAGTGACATTCTGTAATCACAGAATTTCAGGGTGGAAGAGAGCTCTTAGGTCATGTATAGTAACTTCCTGTCCATTTCTTGAAACCCCTACCACAGTATTCATGCCAAGTGATCCCGGTTCAGAGATGAGAAACTCATCACCTCATGTGAAAACACATTCCTTATTCAGACAGCCCAAATTGTTCTACCATTTTTTCTTTAGTTAAGAGTAAACCTTTCTCCCAGGAAATTCCATCTCTTGGTTCTGATTCTGTCCTCTGGGGCCCCCAGAACAAGAAGAATCAATGGAAAATCTTCACGGCTTATAAACTGGTTTGGTATTTTGACATGCAAAGATTTGCAGAGAAAAATGAAGTGTTGTAACCAGTCACGAACTTTGTTAAGATTACAAAAAGTCATCTTAAAGACATTTTTAAAGGTGTATGTAGCTTTGCTTCTTTCCTAATTATATACTTTATAATAATAGCTTCGCTTCTCCTAAAATTATTCATATCATAAGGCAACCAATGACTACGAAATATTTGCTTATGATAGTTTTACTTTGACAAGGTAAATGGAGTCCTTGGGCAATACTGAGTTTATTCGCTAATAATAATCACTTTCATATAGTGAGCCCTTAACCATCTGAACAACACTGTGCTGGGCGCTTTATATAACAGTGCTGAAGCACTATTATCATGAGTTTACAAATGAGAAAACTAAAGCTCAGAAAGAGTACTAAGTAGAAGAGTCACAGGTTCAAATCCAGATCTGCCTAACTCAGAACCTCTTTCTTCTGCTTATACTAGTGCCTCTTGCCCCCCACCTCTTTTTGTATGAAGAGTTTCTACAGTGTTCCCCATTCTCTTTATTAGAAGGTACTATATGTCTGTTGTGAACTGGATGTTTGTGCCTCCCCCCCCAAATTCATATGTTGAAACCCCAATGTATCTGTATTTGGAGATGAAGCTTCTAAGAAAGCAATTAAGGTTAAATGAAGTCATAAGGGTAAGGGCCTAATCTGTAAGGATTAGTGCTTTTGTAAAAAGAGATGCCAGAGAGCTAACTCCCTCCCTTGATGTGCAAGGACCCAGCAAGAAGTGGACTCTTGGTAAGCCAGAAAGAGAACTCTTACAAGAAACCAGCCCTGTTGGATCTTGATCTGAAACTTCTAGCCTCCAGAACTGTGAGAAAATTATTTTTTGTTGTTTAAACCACCCTGTCTATAGTGGTTTGTTATGGCAGCCCAAGCAGACTCATGTAAAGTCTTTCTGCCATTTGCCACAATCTACCAAATATATAAGAGAAGAATGGCAAAAAGGCATCTCTCTCACCAGGACCGTGAGTTGTTCTCCTGACCTTCAAGTGCCTGTGATCTGATGGAACAAGAGAGAACCACACTGAAGACTCTTTCCCATGGCCCAGCTGCTCACTTTAGAGAAACCACTTCAATTCTTTATGATTTTGTGTTTTCAGTAAACTGAGAGATCTCAGTTCTAATACTCCATTATCTTATATTCATGAAAACAAAACATTTACTCGTCTCTGTTCATTTCCTGGTTATTTTTGCAAGTTTATCCCACTTTCCTCTTTTCTCAGATATTTGTTACTTCTTGGAATTTTTAAGGTAAAGAGCTTAAAGAAACACTTGGTCTAAATGGTAGAAATTTTCAAGAAAAAAAGGATCTCTGACTTTTAAGTTCACTTTGATTGCAAATGCATGCCAGTCCGCATCTTTTACATTATTGTAGGATACCTATTAAAACATCACTACATAATTTTTCAAAAGCATCCTAAGAATGTTCTAGTACATTCAGGAATTCTACAAAATGCAAAAAGAAAGACTCACCAAATAGAAACCCTTCTGTAATAGTCCTTTCAAGTGGTCCCCTCCATAAGGGTAGTTCATTCCATCTTCTGATAAACGAGACATGGTTACTACACTCAGGAGATAATAAAATGTAGACTTCCCCAACTGGGGATAATTCTGAGTCCTTATAAAGAAATGTGGGAAGAAGAAGCATTTACATAATGCTTGCCTTCCAGATGTAAATAATCTGCTCCCAGGAGCTGATTTGATTAGAGAATGTTTCTGAGGAGATCCAAGGTCATGAAATCAGCATCAATGTATGATTTGCTCTCTTCTATGGGCAAAAACTAGACTCAAAACTGTTCATCCATCTCACAGATTCAAACTATTGATGGCCTGTGGAAAGTGGTATGAAAAAATAAGGAATGAACCAATGCAATTCTATCACTGTTACAGGGAAAAACTAAGATGTGATATAGGGAAATTGTTGTTATTTCTCTATACCAAAAAAGGCAATCATTTTAAAAGTACTTTCAAAATAAACATGTGAAAGAAAAACTATAGAAATCATTATAGTGGGATACTACCATTTTTAGCACTAATATATACAGTTGTGTGTGTGTGTGTGTGTGTGTGTGTGTGTGTGTTCTCTCTGTGGATAAATGAGAGAGAGATTTAATGAACTTTTCCATTCTTTCTTCTTCTCAGTTAAAGACTTTTTCAGGCTTCTTTACTTGTTCTCTTCTCTTGTACATCTCTTTTTTGGTTTACAAACACAAGGGCTACAACAAACATAAAATTGGACAGCTATTCTTTCTCCCAGATTCTTCTCAAGCTAGCTCTATCCTGTTCTCTCCTTAATAACTCTCCTTTCATGGAGACAGAGCTAGAAATAACTGGGCAACAAGTTTGGGAACAAGAGGCTGGAAACTCATGATGGTACACTGCATCCTATAAGTGAGGTGGACACAGGAAGCTCCCTAAATCAATGGGCTCCATATTCATATTACAGTGTTTCATGATTTCATTTGTTCAGAGAAATGTGAGCTGGAAGAAAAACATAAGTTCAGCCCAGCTGCACTATACTAGATGAAAACTAAATAGACATGAAAAATTGGCCAAGAAGATACATGTATCAAACTTCCAGGTAGTTGCAAATTTGAGAATGGAATTGTGCCCATGTGGTCTGAGAATGGGGCCAAAGGCAACTCATTGACAATCATCAATTATAGGCTGATCTGTCATCTCACAACTAAGCAAAGAAAAATCAAATGTGTAACTTAAGGAAAAAAGTACTACAAAACAAAGTAAGGAGACCATCAATCTATAGAATGAGAGACATCTAAACATTATTAACCAAAGGAAATCCTCCATAGGATGCAAGATAGCATGTCTTCCATGAAAGAAAAAAAATCCAGAATAGAAAAGGGTATGGTTAAAAGATCATAGGATGAACTAAATAGTAATAACAATAAATGTACGAAGGTTGTTATGCATGCACTTGCTTGTTTGCTTGTGTGTGTGTGTGTGTGTGTGTTTGTGTGTGTGTGTGTAAACAGAAGAAGGAAGTTAATGACAATCACGCACAATTTCTACTCTTTTTTCAGTTAACATTAAAATGAATAAAAAGAACGTTTTCCCCACATCACTAAATTCTCTTCTAAAACAGGGTTTCTTTTAAAGATGTATATTATATCATATATGCATTCTATTATGTATGATTCTCCTAACACTGGATATTTATTTGTTTGTATATTTTCCAATTTTAAAGCATAGTAAGTATCCTTGTATTTTTAATATTCATAATATTTTTTATTATTTCTTTAAGGTAAATTCTCACAAGTAAGATTTCTAGGTCAAAGAATTTTCTCCTTTTTAAGATTCTTGACATAAATCAACAAATTGGTTTTAAGAAGGTTGTTGAAATTTGCTCTCTTATCAGCAAAGTTTGCAATTATCCATCCATTTCACTAAATCTACTTCAGCACTGTATCTACTTTTTAATCTTGAAATTTGATATTTAAAAGCATGTTGGTTAAAATTTCTTACTAATTAAGTAGAGCATTTGACTTGTATTTGTCAATTTGTCATCTTCCATTAATAGCTTGCAACTGCCTCTGCTAGATTTTCTCTTAGGGGGTTGTGAAATAATAGAACAAATATTGATTCATGGCAGAGGCTCCTAAAACCCTTGTAATTTCCTAAGTGATATACTAGAAGCATCTTTTGTTCTATATTTGGTCTTTGACTCCCACAGAGTCCTGACACAGGGCTCTTGAAATCCTTGTACTTTCCTGGGTGATAGGAGTGTGTCTTGTTCTAATGAGACAAATCTGGACAGGCTCTTGGATAGAGCCTGGAAGAAAGTCATCAGAAGCTTGGGATTTTCAGCCTCATCCCCATACTCTTGAAAAGGCAGAGGGCTGAAAACAGAATTAATAATCACCATGTCTATGTGATAATGTCTCCATAAAAGTTCCAATAATATCAGTTATAAGAACTTCCAAGTTGAACATGTACATGTATCAGAAGGTTGATACCCTCAACTTCATTAAACTAGTAAACATAAGTTAAGTGTTTCCTTCAGTTCTGTGAGCTGCTCTAGCAATTTAAAAGAGCCTGAGAAGGGGGGTCATGGGAACCTCATATTTATAGCCAGTCAGAACCCAGGGTGACAACCTGGACTTGCAACTAGTATCTGAAGTGGGGTGACAACAATCTTGTAGGACTCAGCTCTAACCTATGGGTTCTGCTGTTATCTCCAAGAACATAGTGCCAAAATTAAGTTACATTGTAAGACACTCAGTTGGTGTCCCAAAGAATAATTTGGTAGGAGAAAACTCCCACCCATTTAGTAATCAGAAGTGTCAGCAATAAAGTGTTCTGTGTGAGTAATAAAGGAGACACACAGGATGGAAACACAGGAGGGAGGAGTACGTTTTTCCTTATATAGGAGGGAAGGATGATAGGTTTTTTTTAAAACCGGTTTTGATACTTTTTTCAGTTGAATGAGCTTTTTTTTACATTCAATTTGTAAATATTGGTGGCATTTTCTCCACCAAATATTTGTCCTTTGCCTTTCATTTTATCTTTCGTATTCTTTTAATAAATGGTACCTTTAAGTTTCATGTTAAAAAGAACTAGTAAGACAGGGATAAAACTAAGTCTAAAGGCAATAAAGAATCAGAATGTGTGGGGTGCCTGGCTGGCTCAGTCGGTTAAGCATCCAGCTTCGGCTCAAGTCAGATCTCACGTTTGTGGGTTCAAGCCCCACGTCAGGCTCTGTGCTGACAGCTAGCTCAGAGCCTGAAGCCTGCTTCTGTGTCTCCTTCTCTCTCTGCTCCTCCCCCTCTCATGGTCTGTCTCTCTCTGTATCAAAAATAAATAAAACATTAAAAAAATAATGTATGCTTCATAAAATATAATCAGTCTACAAAAGAAAAATTTTGAGAATTTGAGATGTTTCCTATTAATGCAGAAGAAAAGAAGAAGGAAAAAATGAAAGAGATGACATGTTTTTAGACAAAAGAATGAAGAGATAGTCAATTATTGTGGTATTTCACAAAAGCAATAAGAATAGAAACAATAATAAAAGACATAATCAGTGAAAAACTTTCTTGGACTGAAACAAATCACAGATATTCAAATGAAACAAGCTCATTATATTCCAGGCAAAATCTCTAAGAAAGGGGCCAATGCCAAGAAATGTAATGGCAAATATTTTAGTCTCAAGAATAAGAAAAGCATTCAATAAAGAACGTGAGAGAAGAAAAGGATGAGAAAGAAAGGGAGGAAGAAACATAGATACATACATACAGCACAAATATATATCCACACCCTCAGGATGCAGGCAATTCCAATGTGGGGATCACTCAATTCTCTCTGGGACATAAACAGTGCAACTTTGCCAGGAACAGATGAAAGACTGAAGTTCTAAGTAGGGCAGAAGGTTGGTCAGTGTCTAAAAGAAAGTTATGTTATGTTAGCAAACTTAGTAATAGGAGTGAGTACAATAGGAATGTTTCAAGTAATGAAGTTTTACAGGCATAAAATTACCTTACTAGCTGAGTCAATTTCTTCTTAAAGAAAATACGAAATAGATAGACATAATAAGAATCGATCAGTTATTTAGGAAAGTCTTAATGAATATTCTAAACGTTGTAATTTCATTATTGTTTTTTCCTTTTATTAACCTGTAGATTTTAATGCTAACTAATAGAATTGAGTACACATATCCATCCTGACATTTAGAACTACAGAGAGGCATCTTTCATCTCTGTTTTCACATCAGGAAGAAAAATGATAATCCAAAGTAAGACTTTGAGAATGGCCTTAATTTATGAGTTCTGAAATTGTTTCATATCTATTGCATAAAGCATATCACCCTTCTGCATTATAGTAGTGTTACTTTTAAGGGAAAATGACAAATTGCTTCAGCATTTTCCTGCAAGGTTGCTAATATACACCAGATCACTATCCCAAATCAGACAGCTTGCTGGAATGGTACACAGCAAGTAGTGTTTAAATGAGTCACAAACCATGTTTCTTGGTTTTGTTTACATTGGTTCCACACATTTAGAAAACAATTGGCTTCACAGTAAATTCAGTGATGAAATAAATTATGCATTTGCCCATCAGGTTGGGGAAAATACATTCTTCTGGGAAACCAAGAAGGACAATGCAGGAGGGAGGAGAGAATTTGTGCTATTTGGCCAGGGTGACAAATTCAAACAGCTGAGGCCATGAACCCCAAACTCTCATTTTCATTCCCTTGCATGCCTTAGAGATTTGGTACTTGTCACCCACAAGAAAGGAACACACAAAACACAGAAAGCTCCACAGCTGCTCAGAAAGATTGAGGGCTTAGTAGGCTGCTTGCATCCAGCCACATCTCTGAAAGCCACTCACTTGGACCAACCACCTTTGACATTGAGGACTCCTCTGTTTTCCATAAGAAATGCTTTCAGCCCTCAGACTCCACACACTTGTGGTTAATAGATCCAATATTTATTGTCCCAAAAAATGGATGTTATTGTTTCAATCATTCATTGAGTGTTGATAGCAATAAGAGTTATAAGCACATGTAGCAGTATTCTGCTTTTTTAAAAATTATACCGCAAATTATTGAATCTCTAATAAGACATTACAGAAAAAGCATCTAAGTGAGTTTATACTCTACTAGCTATATGAAAGCACTGTGGGAAACACAATGTTCAATCTCTGCACTAACAGAATTTACACAGTGGTACCAAAGGTTAAGTAAAAGTCACATAAATTACTGTAATCAAAAGAGAATGCAGAAACTACTCTAAGAGAAATGAAACTAAGTATAACCTGAGTAATGGTCAGAGATGAATACATTCCAACAACATAAGTTTAGTAGCCATTTAAGCTGAGTCTTGAAGAGCAGGTAGGATTAGAAATGGAGAGGGACAGCCAAGAGAATACATAATCTGCTTGAGACACAGCAGTAATTTAGTTTGACCTACCACTGAGGGTATATTGAGGAACAGTGGCAGCCAAACCTGGAAAGGCAGACAGGTTCCCATGGTGAATGGCCATAAAGTCAGGCTAAGCAATCAAAGTGTCAATGATGAAAACAACACCTTTGCTTTGAAGAGATTAATCTAATGATCATGGTAAAAAAAATAGTCAGGAAATCTTGAGGGTGAGGTAGTACAAGTACAAAGTATAGACCGCAATAACCAAAATGAGAAGTATGGTTGAGCCTTGAACAACATGTGGGTTAGAGGTGCTGAACCCCCACCCAGTCAAAAAGCAGCATATACCTTTTGATTATGCAGAAATTTAACTAATAGCCTACTGTTGACCAGAAGACTTACCAATAACACGAACAGTCAATTAACAAATCGTTTATATTATATGTGTTAAATACTGTATTCTTATAATAAAGTAAACTAGGGGAAAGAAAATCATAAGGAAAATACATTTGCCATACTATACTGATTTATTGGGGGGGAAAATCCATGTATAAGTGGACCCATGCAGTTCACACCTGTGTTGTTCAAGGGTCAACTCTAATAAGTTGACCAAAGGTTATCAGTAGGAATGGGCAATGTTAAAGGCTGAATTGCATTCCTTTCAAATTCTCATGTTGAAGTCCTAACCTCCAGTATCTCAGAATGTCACTGTATTTGGAGATAGTGTCTTAAAGAGACAATTAAGTTCAAAAGGGGTCATTAAGGTGGGACATATGAATGGTGTCTTCATAAAAGGAGAAAATACGGCACCAGATACAGAGGGAAGACCATGTAAAGACAGAAAGAGAAGATGGCCATGTAAGCAAAGGAAAGAGGCCTCAGGAGGAATCAATCCCAACAACATATTGATCTCAGATTTCTAGCCTCCAGAACTGGGAGAAAATAAATTTCTGTTGCTTAGAACACTAAATCTGAGATACTGAGATATGGCAGTCTTAGCAAACTAATATAGGCAGAAATAGATGATGTGAGAGATTTGGGGAAAGACTAATTCAGAGCCGTGGGAAACAGTTGGAAGGAAGTAAGGGAGAGGGGTAAAAGTTCACAAGACATGAGTCCAGAAATAAATAAGTAATAGACATTTAGGAAACTGGAAAAAGGTAATTGTAGGAAAAATAATAATTCAGTTTGAAAAACATTGTTTGAATTCTGACAAGACATTCTTTCAGAAGTGTAAATTTAAGTGATTGCATGAATAAAGAAGACGTGGTTTATACATACAATGGAATACTCTTGGCAATGAGAAAGAATGACATCTGTCCATTAGCAGCAACATGGATGGAACTGGAGGATATTATGCTAAGTGAAATAAGTCAGTCAGAGAAAGACTGGTAGCATATGTTTTCACTCATTGGTAGAAATTTAACAGAAGACCATGGGGGAAAAGACGGGGAGAAAAGTTACAGAGAGGGAGGGACCCCTCCCATAAAAGACCCTTAAATACAGAGAACAAACTGAGGGTTGATGGGGAGTAAGGGAGAGGGAAAGTGGGTGATGAGTATTGAAGAGGGCATTTGTTGGGATGAGCACTGGGTGTTGTATGGAAACCAATTTGGCAATAAATTATACTAAAAAGTTAAACTAAACTAAACTAAACTAAAATAAAATAAAATAATTGCAAATGTAGCAGAA
Source organism: Suricata suricatta (assembly GCF_006229205.1). Classification (NCBI taxonomy): domain Eukaryota; kingdom Metazoa; phylum Chordata; class Mammalia; order Carnivora; family Herpestidae; genus Suricata; species Suricata suricatta. The sequence continues at coordinate 107,410,261 of NC_043700.1, read as the reverse complement.
GAGCTCAGAAAAGAGCTAAACTTTGGAGTCATCCTGATGTAAATGGAAGTAGAGGCTAATGGAATAGAAAAGGTTGTTCAGTAAGACTATGAAGAATGAGAATAAAAAAATGAGACACAACTTGGAGGAGAACTTAAGTCTCATAGACAAAATGAAGGGACAGAGATTGAGGGATAGGAGTGGTCGGTGAACACTGAAGTCTTCTGGTTTTCTGGCAACAAAATACAGAAGTGACTTAATCACTGCTTATACTTCATACTTTGTTCTTCTGTCAAAGACCAGTCATATTTCAGTGCCTTTGTTCACTTGCTACTAAGTAACAAGATGCTGAGTGGGAGTTCTTCAGGTAAGGCCCCGATAGGACCCAAGAGGCACTAAGTGTGTCATGTTATACAGTTGCCACAACTGGAGCTGGATATCTTCCTCTGGGTCTTACCTCAGAAGCTATAGAACAAGCCTTGCTACACCTCAAAAGAGAGCCCCTCCACCCCCAGCACACATCTCTTGCTTACAAAAACTGAAAACTAAAAATGAGGGTGAGAAAGAGAAAGAGATAAGTTACCACCTTGTTAGGAAGTATCATGTTTGTGGTGAAAATAAGAGGGTACTTCCCTGCCTACCTCCACTCAGTGTACCATACGATGAGGCTGGGGATGCCATAAAGAAAATTTTAAAAGGGTGATGTTCTGTTCTTCAAGGAAATATCTACTATGGCCATGAACTTGACCATTGTCCTTGTCTGTGCCTGTCCAAACAGAACTGAAGAGACCTAGTGTATGATGATACAGAGAGACAAGCTACCAGTGAGGCAGCTGGGCCTCATACCATCTGGAGTGGAAAAGGAAGTATGAGTTTTCTGTGGTCTAGTGGACACTGAAGTAGGCGTCTAGTCTTGAGGCACCTTGATGGTTCTCGCCCCAAACAACTACTTACTGGATGAAGGAACCTCATCCCTTAAACCTTTTTTCACATGTGTATATTTATTAACCACTTATTATGTCCTCAACAAGCTCCCTAGAATCATGCAAGGTTCCTAGAATAAACAGGTACATAGAACACAGTGCCTGGCATACCAGGATGTGCATAAAATACTAGTTGATTCAACAGTCACAACTTGGAGTACCAACAGGGAACATGCGGACCTAACATCAAGGAGCTGTGAGGGTGAGAACTGCAAAGAAATGGAAGAGGCTAATTATCTGGGTCCCTCATCTCACAGGGGGGCCGTGACATAAATGCATGCCTGACCCCAGAAGACAGCCACAGAGACAGCATCAAATGTCAGTCAGTACTGGCCAGAAAGCCAACAAAGTGAGAATGAAAGCTGTTTGAGCGCCTCAGGAGAGGGAAGAGTGGCGCTGGCAAAGCCCAGGCCACACTCTCCCAGCGCCATCCAAAGGTGAAGAAGTGGGACAAGGCATAAAAAGAGAATGACAGCCTCCTTCCCACTTCAGGCACTAGAAGCAAGTCATCTACAGACAGACGAGAGGAGATAAGACTTAAATCAAGTTTGTGATTAAAGTTCTAAACTGGACTGGATTTTTAATAAATGAAACTGACCAGAAAATTATGATATCAGGGCACCAGTCAGTTAAACATCTTAGTCTTGATTTTGGCTTGGGTTATGATCTCATAGTTCATGGGACGGAACCCTGAATCAGGCTCTGTGCTAACAGCTCGGAGGCTCCTTGACATTCTGTCTCTCCCTCTCTCTCTCAGCCCTTCCTCAAACCGTTCGAGCCCATTATCTCTTTCTCTCTCAAAATAAATAAATAAGCATTTTAAAAAATTATGATATATTCCCAAGTTATCACTGAGAAACTAGAAAAAAAAATTCAACAAAAAGCTGACAGTTGTGACTGGAAAAAAATTTTTAAGTTTCATGTTGGTCCTCCCACAAAGCTGTGATGCCCCAATAAACTAGTCAATTCAAATGCTTGTATACCATGGATTGTGTTCTATGCACTTGTGTATTCCAGGAAGCTTGCATAGTGTTGAGGACATAATAAGTAGTTAATACATTTATATCCAGAATGAAAAAAGATCCAAGAAATAGTAATTTTTGGCAACCACTACAGACAGGAGGGATGACATACCTTAAGAAAAGCATTTAGAATAGAAACTTGATCCTCAGTAAGCAAGGGCAGAAGTGAAGTCAGAGTCTAGAATAAGAAAGTAAAAGAAAGAGGTGGAAGGTGCGAAACTAGAAGCAGCCTGTAAGTATAAATACCTTCAAGAAATCTGGTAATGGAAGGAAGAGAGAGTATGGCCTTAAGAAGTCAGAAAATCAAAGACTTAGGATATTATCACTTTGAGCCTTTTTTACATCTAAGAGGAGAAAACACAGAAAAGGGAAAGAAGATTTGAAGAATAAAGATACTAACAGGTGAACAACATCTTTGATTAATATCATTCTCTTTCTTAAATAATTAGACTATTTGTGTCAAATAAGAAATTTGTTTTGGGGCTCCTGGGAGGCTCAGTCATTTAAGTGTCCAACTTTGGCTCAGATCATGATCTCACGGTTCATGAGTTTAAGCCCAAGTCAGCACTTGTCCGTGCTGACAGCTCGGAGCCTGGAGCTGCTTTGGATTCTGTGTTTCCCTCTCTCTCTGCTCCTGCCCCACTCATGCTCTCTCTCAAAAATAAATAAACATTTTAAAAATTTAAGAAATTTGTTTTAAGCACTATTAAAGTATATTAGCTATATCCATTTTAATTATCAGACTCATTAATGGTGAGATTTCAAATATTTGGGCAAGAAGGAATGATTTTGTTAGCAGTAGAGCCACAACTCCTCATCCTGCCAGATGTTTCTGTAAACTGTAAAGAGAGGATTGCAGCAGCAAAACCAATGTAAAAAAATGAATATTTCCACATGTATTTTATTTCCTCTCTTTGAGGCAGAGGTTATGCCTTTTACAATGACATATCCCACAAAGTGCTAATCACAGTGTACTACATAGTGCTCAGTAAAAGTGCAGGTCAATTAATCTGGAAATTAAGAAAATCTTTCCATTTATACTTGTATCAAACCGAATAAAATATCTAAGAACTAAAAATAAATTTAAAGAGGTAAAAATCCTGTACACAGACAGCAATAAGACAATAATGAAGGAAAGTAAAGAGGACACAAAAAATATCCTGGGCTCATGGATTAGAATAATTAACACTATAAAATGTCCATACCACCCAAAGCTATCTACAGATTCAGTGCAATCCTCATCAAAATTCCAATGATATTTCTTGTCTTTCTCTGATTGACTGTCTTCCTCTGACTGACACATGTATTATATATATCTCTATATATTTTTTTCACCATATCTTTATCCATTCCTCCCATAATCTGGCTATTGTAAATAATATCGCAGTTAACATAAGGGTGCATATATCCCTTAAAATTAGTGTTTTCATATTCTTTGGGTAAATAACCAATAGTGGAATT
>NC_043700.1:107405356-107406716 GCF_006229205.1 Suricata suricatta | reverse complement strand
ACTTTTAATTTTAATGAAGTCCAATTTGTCAATTTTTTTCATGGATTGTGCTTTTGTATTTTATCTGGAAAGACATTACCAAATCCAAGGTCAGATATATTTTCTCCTATGTTATCTTCTAGGAGATTTATAGTTTTGCCTTTTACATTTAGGTTTATGATCTATTTTGAGTTAATTTTTGTGAAAAGTATAAAGTTTGCAAACCTAAAATTTGTATGGGACTACAAAAGACTTCAAACAGCAGAAGCAATCTTGAGAAATAAGAACAAAGCTGAAAGCATCACATTTCATTATTTCAAACCATATTATAAAGCCCTGGTAATCAAACCAGCATTATGTCAGCATAAAAACAAAATCATATATCAATGGGACAGAACAGGGAACCCAGAAATGAACTCACATATATATGGTCATTAATTTATGACAAACAATTCAAGAATATACAATCGGGAAAAGAAACTTCTTCAATAAATGCTGTTGAGAAAAATGGGACAGCCACATGCAAAAGACTGAAACTAGACCCTAAATTATACCACACACAAAATTCAACCCAAAATGGGTTGGACATAAGACCAGAAATCTTTAAACTCCTAGAAGAAAACACGCAGTAACTTCCCTGACATCAACCCTAGCAATGAATTTTTGGATCTGACACCCAAAACAAAGGCAACAAAAGCAAAATTAAAGTGGGACTACATTAAACTAAAAAAGCTTCTCAGAAGCAAAGAAAACCATCAACAGAATAAAAAGGCAACTTGCTGAATGGGAGTAAATATTTGCAAATCATATTGTATGATAAAAAGTTAATATCCAGAATAGAGAACTCATAAAACTCATAGGAAAAAAATAATCAAATTAAAAATGAGCAGAGGATCTGAATAGACATTTTCCAAAAAAGACATCCAGATGGCCAACAGACACATGAAAAGATGTTCAACACTCATCATCAGGGAAACACAAAACAAAACTACAATGAGATACCACCTTACACCTGTCAGAATGGCTAAAATAAAAAAATTAAAAAACAACAAGCATTAGCAAAGATGTGGAGTAAAAGGAAGCCTCGTGCACTGTTAGTAGGGATGCAAATACCCACTATGGAAAACAGTATTAAGGTTCCACAAAAAAAAAATTATAAATAGAATTACCATATGATCTAGTAATTCCACTATTGGTTATTTACCCAAAGAATATGAAAACACTAATTTTAAGGGATATATGCACCCTTATGTTAACTGCGATATTATTTACAATAGCCAGATTATGGGAGGAATGGATAAAGATATGGTGAAAAAAATATATAGAGATATATATAATACATGTGTCAGTCAGAGGAAGACAGTCAATCAGAGAAAGACAA
>NC_043700.1:107403337-107405256 GCF_006229205.1 Suricata suricatta | reverse complement strand
AATTCCACTATTGGTTATTTACCCAAAGAATATGAAAACACTAATTTTAAGGGATATATGCACCCTTATGTTAACTGCGATATTATTTACAATAGCCAGATTATGGGAGGAATGGATAAAGATATGGTGAAAAAAATATATAGAGATATATATAATACATGTGTCAGTCAGAGGAAGACAGTCAATCAGAGAAAGACAAACATAGTATGATTTCGCTCATATGTAAAATTTAAGAAATAAAACAAATGAACAAAGAGATGAAAGAGAAAAACCAAAAAACAGTTTTAACTATAGAGAACAAACAGATGGTTACCAAAGAGGAGGCGGAAGTGGGGGGCGGAATAGGTAAAATGGGTGAAGGGGATTATGAGTACACTTATCTTGGGGTGCCTGGATGGCTCAGTGGGTTGAGCTTCTGACCAGCTCAAGTCATGATCTCACGGTTGATGGGTTCTAGCCCCACACTGGGCTTTGTGCTGACAGCACAGAGCCTGCTTGGGATTCTCTGTTTCTCTCTCTCTCTGTCTCTGTCTCTGTCTCTCTCTCTCTTTCCTTCCCCCACCTCAAAAATAAAAATTAAAAAATAATAAAAAATAATAATAAAGTACACTTGAGCACTAATACATATAATTGTTGAATTATTATATTGTACACCTAAAACTAATATAACACTTTATATTAACTACATTAGAATTTTAAAAAATAAATAAAAATAAAAATAAATACATAAAAAAACAGCAGAAAAATACAAATTAAAACCACAATCAGCTATCACCTCACACCTGTTAGAATGGCTATGAAATAACGAATGTTGGAGAGGATGTTTCCAAAAGGGAACCTTTGTGCACTGTTGATGAGAATATAAACTGGTGCATTCATTATGGAAAACAGCATGGCGGTTCCTCAAGAAATTAAAAACTGAACTACTATATGATCCAGCAATTCTACTTCAGGGTATTTATCCAAAGGAAACAAAATTACTATCTCAAAAAAATATCTGTTCCCTGACTCCTTGTTCATTGCAACATTATTTACAATAAGACATGTAAACAATATAAGTATCCACTGAAATGTGAATGAATAAATAAAACATTATACGCCTGCACACGCACGCACACACACACACACACACACACACACACACACAATGGAATATTATTCAGCCGTAAAATAGAAGAAAATCCTGCTATTTGAAACATGAATGGACTTGAGGGCATTATTCTAAATAAGTCAGACAGGGAAAAAGAAATACTGTTTGATCTCACTTATATTTGGAATCTAAAAATAACCAAACTCATAGATACAGAGAACAGATTAATAGTTGCCAGAAACAGGGGGTAGATAAAAGGGGCAAAGGTCATCAAAAAGTATGCACTTTCGGCTATAAGATAAATAAGTCCTGTGGATATAATGCCTACAGTTAATAACACTGTATTGTAGGACACCTGGGTGGCTCCGTCAGTTGAGTGTCTGACTTTGGCTCCAGTCATGATCTCGCATGAGACTGTGCTGACAGCTCAGAGTCTGAAGCCTGCTTCAGATTCTGTGTCTCCCTCTCTCTGCCCCTACACCACTCGCTCTCGTTCTCTCTCACTCTCTCTCTCTCGCTCTCTCAAAAATAAGCATTAAATTTTTTTCTAAAAAACTAACACTGTGTTGTATATTTGAAAGTTGCTAAGAGAGTAGATCATAAAATTTCTCATCACAAAAAAAACTGCAGCAATGTGTGGTAATGAAATTTAACTAAATCTATTGGGGTAACCATTTCACAATATGTCAAACCATTATGTTGTACACCTAAAACTAATACCATGTTGTATGTCAATTATATCTCAACTTAAAAATAAATTACTACATTATCTCGATTGATTTGAGGAGAAGCCTAGCTTTAGAATAAAGTTCACTGATTCTTTGTAGTA
>NC_043700.1:107401985-107403237 GCF_006229205.1 Suricata suricatta | reverse complement strand
CAATGTGTGGTAATGAAATTTAACTAAATCTATTGGGGTAACCATTTCACAATATGTCAAACCATTATGTTGTACACCTAAAACTAATACCATGTTGTATGTCAATTATATCTCAACTTAAAAATAAATTACTACATTATCTCGATTGATTTGAGGAGAAGCCTAGCTTTAGAATAAAGTTCACTGATTCTTTGTAGTAACATAAATTGAGCTTTCATGCCAAGAACTATTCTAGACCCTAAGAATAAAAGATAAATAAAGATGTCATCTTCACTCCATGGAGCACACAGAGGGAGCAAGAGGAGGAGCAAAATATATATAATCAGGCAATTATACACTCAAACAACAGACTGGGATGAATTACTTTATAAACTGGTTTCTTTGGTTCCATCAATCCATTGTATCTATATGCTCCATTCTCATCAATAGCATGAAATTAAGTATTAACCCTGTGATAGATTGTATTAATGGCTCAATTCTTTGCCACTCCCTATCTCAATGTGCTAGCATTTTTCCAGTAAAGAGAATGGTATTTCTCTGTTCCTTGATTTTGGATTTATCCATGTGACATGCTTTGACCAGAAGAACACTAGTGGATATAATGTGACTCTCCTCATTTAAAACATTCATATGCACATGCATGATTGAACTTGCCCTCTTACACTTCTACCATTGCCATAAGAAGAACATGCAAGGCCCAGCCAACTGTCTCAAGCAGAGAAAGAAAGAAGTATGAAGCAGAGTAGGCCCAGTCAGTTAACATGGGTGAGCCCTATCTAGATCTGCTGACCTCCCATCTGGCCCACAGACATAAGAGTTTACTAAGTGTTTTTGTCTTATGTCATTGAGATAGCAGGGCTGCTTGTTACATAGCATTATTGTAGCAATAACTGTTACAACTTTAGATATACATATACATATATTATTATACCAATAACTGATACAACTATATATTTTCTGTGTTTATCTGATGAAATAGAACAGGCAAGGAGAAAGAATGAAATCTGGCCATTTGTAGGAAAGTGGATGGACCTTGAGGGTGTCATGCTAAGTGAAATAAGTCAGGCAGAGAAGGACAGATACCATATGTTTGCACTCATAGGTCTAACAGGAAATTTTCAGAATGATCTAGCTTCAAGAAAAGCAAGCAGTGAGTAGTGCTTAAGAAAAATTGATTCAGTATCTAATGGATAGTTGATACCTGTCACAACACAGCATTTTATATACTGTTAAGTGAAACTGCAATACAATC
>NC_043700.1:107400691-107401885 GCF_006229205.1 Suricata suricatta | reverse complement strand
ACTGAAAGTCACTTGCAGTTGGAAGCTTTAAATGCCAGTATATAATTGAACATGTCTCTTTCCCCTCTGCCAGGATGACTCATGATGCTAAAGAAGGGGGCTGCTCTATTAGCCAGGATCCTAGAGTAAGAATGAACTGCAGCAAACCCACCTGCTGACCTGTAACAGAATATACATAGAGTGTATTTAAGTGTACCTTAAGCTGCTGAGATTTGAGACTTGTGGGTTACTGCAGAACAACCCAGCCTAAACTAACTGATAACACACTTTGTATATTAAAATAGTATAAAGCCTTCTAAAACACATCTAAATCATTCAGTAACCAATCTCATAAATGTTGACTTATCTTGAGGCAGCAACATTTTAAAATGGTAAGTTCATTCTACCTATTATTCCTTTTCTGTCTTACATCTTCAACATATTGCTCCAGTGGCTCCTCTCATACAGTAGTCAGACAAGCAAAAAACCTCACTGCTGGTGAGGTACCTCCCTTAACCTTGCTGTCTTTAAGTTAACTTCTCTCTTCTCACTGTCAATATTTCTGAAAACATAGTCTACAATTATTGCCTCCACTTCCTACTTTATGCATTCCAGCTCCTATTCCTTATACTTTTAAAAAAAATCTATCGATGAGCTTCTAATTATCCAATCCATGGCTCTTTGCTTGCCTCCACCTTTTCAACTCTTCTTTCATATTCATTGTTGATTACCACCAATGATCCTTACCACTCCTCCCTTTACTTCTGTGACACTGTATCATTTTGGTTCTCCCCTAAAATGTGCCTCTGTAGTCTCCTTGGTTGGTTCTTATTTCTCTGCTATTTCTCTATGTGTAAGTATTCCTTAGGGTCCTTTCATGTCTGTCATCCCTTTCCCATCTCTCCCTCAACAATACTATCCACTTGTACAGCTTCAACTGTCATTAATATACAGATGATTCCCAAAACTCTCTACCTTCAACTTTTTTCCTGCTTATCCAGTTACTTGATATATATTTCCTCTTGGCCTAAACATACTGCTAGAACCACAAAAACAAGAATTTTCTAATATCTTCACAAAAATATTGTATTTTTCATATATATTTTTCTTCCTGTCTTTTCTTTCTCCATTAATATTCTCAGTAAGTTTCAACAGATTAGAGTGAGCTTCAATCCAATCAGTTTTTAAATCCTATCTGTATTTAGTACTAATTTA
>NC_043700.1:107399321-107400591 GCF_006229205.1 Suricata suricatta | reverse complement strand
CCCATCAAAATAAAGAAATAAACATTTAAAAAATAAAAAGAAGTCCCAGTTGGACTTTGGGTTTCTCAGGGCTTAGAAAGAGATAAAATAAACAGCCAGAATAGAGATATTATTTGGCAGGGTCAGGGACTCCCCCAGCAATGGGGTGAATTCCAAAACTCCCATAGACACCCTGCAAAACAAAGAGCTTTTAACCATCTTCCAGGTCTATAGAGTGGTCCATAGAGTCAGCTCTGATGATGCCACTTAAGTAATGTTCTTTTACTCATACCGCTTCTTTCTCTGCAATTATGATCACCCATTTCTCAGTCAAATCACCTTGGAAGGGTCAGAATAAGCAACAAAAAAGTAGGATAGGAGGTGATCTAAAGAGAGAAGTCCCACTTACCCCTTCCCAAGTGGTAGGTTTTGTTTAGGGATAGGTGAACTAGTTGGACTATGGGGTGATATTGGCGGCCTTAATTATAATATGAGACTAACTTTCTAGATATCAGATTGAGATACTTTTCAATAAAGAAAATACAGGCCTTTTTTTTATTATTTAAGAGTCATTGAAAAGGTCATGATTGTCTGAGTTTCCATCTAGGACAGGGGAAGACCTTAATCCACTGTGAAAATTCTACAGAGACAGTGGGAGACAAAATAAGTTCAGTTGCCATTTTATGTTATTGAATTAGGCTGGTTCAACTCACCTGTTATCTAAGGTATCTTGCAGCTATACCACACTGCAGTATATTACAGGCTGCACAGAAACCGAAAAGAGAGAGGTACTATTTAGACTATGGTCTTTCTCTGTCCCCCTCTTTTAAAAAATGTTTATCTATTTTTGAGAGAGCGAGAGCGAGGAGGAGACACAGAATCTGAAGCAGGCTCTAGGCTCTGAGCTGTCAGCACAGAACCGGATGTGGGGCTCAAACCCATGAACTGCAAGATCATGACCTGAGCCAAAGTAGGATGCTGATCTGACTGAGCCACCCAGGTGCCCCAATGATGGTCTCCTTTGGAGAGAAGTGAATTTTAAAATTTTAAGCAAAAGATCTCTTAGTATTAACAGAGAACTCAGAGATTCTGTTCCTCTTGGCCTAAACATACTGCTAGAACCACAAAAACAAGAATTTTCTAATATCTTCACAAAAATATTGTATTTTTCATATATATTTTTCTTCCTGTCTTTTCTTTCTCCATTAATATTCTCAGTAAGTTTCAACAGATTAGAGTGAGCTTCAATCCAATCAGTTTTTAAATCCTATCTGTATTTAGTACTAATTTA
>NC_043700.1:107397801-107399221 GCF_006229205.1 Suricata suricatta | reverse complement strand
TTCCTCTTGGCCTAAACATACTGCTAGAACCACAAAAACAAGAATTTTCTAATATCTTCACAAAAATATTGTATTTTTCATATATATTTTTCTTCCTGTCTTTTCTTTCTCCATTAATATTCTCAGTAAGTTTCAACAGATTAGAGTGAGCTTCAATCCAATCAGTTTTTAAATCCTATCTGTATTTAGTACTAATTTAACACAAAACTATTATGAAAAAAAGCTACATCTTCTGTTGGTATGACTGTCTATTAATTTATCACAAAGAACAGAGTTACACATGATAGAAAATTTTAATCCAATAAAGTACAAAAGAATTACATGCCATGACCAAATGGGATTTATCCTGGCTATGCAAGACTGGTTCAATATTAAGAAATCAATTAGTATAATCCATTACATTAACAGGCTGAGGAATAAAATTCACATCATCATATCAATAGATGCAGAAAAAGCATCTGACAAAATCATAAAAACTTCCAGAAAGCTAGGAATAGAGGAGAACTTCCTCAATTTGAAAGAGAACACCTACGTGTAACAGGTAACATCATATGTGATGGTTAAAAAACAGAAGTTTTCTCTCTAATGTTAAAAATGAGACAAGGATATGTCCTCCTATCTCTCCTATTCAGCATTATACTGGAATTCCTAGTTAATGCAACAAGGCAAAAAAAAAAAAAGATATAAAAACTATATAGATTGAGAAGAAGGTAACAAAAATATTTTTTCACAGATAGAAAAATTGTTAATGTAGAAAATTTCAAAGATTCAACCAAACTTTGCTATATTATTAGCAAAGTTGTAGGATACAAGGTTAATATACAAACACAATGGCATTCCTATGTACCAGCAATGAACAATTATAATTTGAAATTTAAAACAAACACCATTCACATTTACCAAAGACAACATAAAAAATGAAAAGGTATAAATCTAACAAAATATGTACAAGATCTCTGTAAGACAAACTACAAAACTCTGATGAAAGAAATCAAAGAACTGAAAAATGTGAGAGATATTCCATATTTATGAATAGGAAAATATACTGTTAAGATGTTAAGTTCCTCTCAACTTGATATATAGATTCAGTATAATCCCAATCAAAATCACAGCAAGTTATTTTGTGTTGACAAACTGATTGCAAAGTTTACGTGGAAAGGCAAAAGACCCTAACAGCCAACATAATATTGAAAAAGAGTGAAGTTAGAAGACTGACACTATGTAACCTCAAGACTTATTACAAAGCTACAGGAGTCAAGACTACAGTACTGGTGAAAAAAACAGGTATATGGAACAGAATAAAGATCTCAGAAATAGACCCACACAAATACTGTCAACTGATCTTTGACAGAGGAACAAAGACAATACAATGGAGAAAAGGCAGTCTTTTCAATAATTGGTACTGGCACAACTGGACATC
>NC_043700.1:107388950-107397701 GCF_006229205.1 Suricata suricatta | reverse complement strand
CAAACTTTATACTTTTCACAAAAATTAACTCAAAATAGATCATAAACCTAAATGTAAAAGGCAAAACTATAAATCTCCTAGAAGATAACATAGGAGAAAATATATCTGACCTTGGATTTGGTAATGTCTTTCCAGATAAAATACAAAAGCACAATCCATGAAAAAAATTGACAAATTGGACTTCATTAAAATTAAAAGTAAAAACTTCTGCTCTTCAAAGATACTATTAAGAGAATGAAAAGACAAACCAAAGACAGAAAAAAATATTTGCAAAATACATTATCTGTATCTATCTACACCTATATTTTTATATGTGTGTGTGCATATGTGTGTGTATATATATATATATATAGAGAGAGAGAGAGAGAGATGTAGGTATCTATCTATAGAGAAATATTAAGTATTTATAAGTATAGCTAGCTAGCTAGCTAGCTAGATACATACATACATACATACATACATATGCAGATACATAGGTAGATAGATATGAAGGAAAAAGAGGGATGAGAGACAGAAAAGCCAGAATGAATAATGGAAGTAGAGGGGCAGGAATAATCAAATAAATACTACTCTCTCCTGCCAAAAAATCTCAAAACTAAAGGAAATTATAGATTAAAAAGTACACCCCACTACAAGTTTACCTATCTTAGTGCTTAAATAAGACTCACACAAAAGCATATCATACTAAAATTTCAGAAAATTCTAGATAAAGAGAAGCTTCATAAAACTACGGACAGAAAAACCAAACACATATGAAGAACAGAGAATCAGGAATGCATAAGAATTCTCAGCTATAATAGTGGAAACTGGAAGACAATTGTGGCCATACCTTCAAAATTGAGAGCTAAAATGATTTCCTAGTCAGAATTTTTTAGTAACTCAACTAAAAAACAAACATGGCAACTAAATAGGAACATCTTCAGACATGAAAAGTCTCAAAAATTCACATTCTATATACCCTTTCTCAGGAATTAATGGCTCATGTAGTCTACCAAACCCAGACACTTACGTGAGGAAAAGGAAACAAGATCTAGGAGATGAAAGAAGCACAGAGAGTACATAGGATGAGGGAAAGGGGAAACTTCAAGATAACAGTTCCTTGGACATAGAATATGTCTGTCCAGGAGAATCTGGGTGGTTCAGCTGGGTAAGCATCCTACTTCAGCTCAGGTCATGATCTCATGGTTTCATGAGTTTGAGCCCTAAACTGGGGTCTAGGCTAACAGCTCAGAGCCTGGAGCCTATTTTAGATTCTCTGTCTGTCTGTCTGTCTGTCTCTCTCTCTCTCTCTCTCTCTCTCTCTTTCTGTCTCTCTGCCCCTCCCCTGCTTGTTCTCTCTCTCTCCAAAACAAGTAAATAAACATTTTTAAAAAAGAAGAAGAAGAAAAGGAAACACCAGTCCATAAGGGAGGAGGACCAAAATCTCTAAGAAAAGTGCATCGAGGAAACTAACAAAAAGGAATCCTACAGGTTGCCTGAGTTTTCTTTTTACCACAGTGACACGAATTTGATAGCTTTGGCAAAATGTCTTAAGGTGAAGTGCATAGTGAGAAGTATAGAAAGTAAGGAAGTAAACAAAAATAAAGCAATATTTAATTCCAAGGGGAAAATGCAATCATAGAACACTACATGACTCAGTTGTGACAAATTTCTATATAATCATAATAAATTAATCATTGAATAATGATTGAACCACCAAAAATAAGACTGCTATATTTAAAGGGTGGGGGGTGAATACACGTGAGCAGTTGCAGGTATTATAGAATAAAATCCTCATCTTAAAAAGTTATATATCAATAGAAAATGTGTACAGACTTTTTAAGATAAAAAATAAATAGTCCTGCAAGCATATTACTTAGAAATAGGAAGATAAATAACAGAAAAAAACAGCGAAGTAGTTTCAAGTGGTTGCTTCTATGGAATAGAAATTAAAGGTGGAGAAAGAATGGGGAATAAAAAAACTATTTTATCACATATTATGATTTTTAAGCTATATGCCTATATTAACATAATTTTAAAATGTAAAGGAAAACATTCTAATCTAAAGAATCCCAAAGCAAATCCCAAAGTAGTTGGACCATTCCCAGCTGGTATTTGACAAAGTTATCAGTTTTGCTTTACAACTTGAGCTTCTTTTTTGACATCAAATGGAAAGAGACTTTATATTTATCTATCCTGCAAATGAAGAAATTTTCTAAGGTATGTTGAAAGAAATTTATTCTTAAAAGCTGTTGCAATACCTATAAAAGAAGAGACAAAAGAAGAAAAATATAGACCTACACTCCTAAAAACCACTCCTGACACCCTATCCCAATAAGAGTTTGTTAATTACTTTCTTTTGCAGCTAACTGGTACTTCTGATTGTATCATAACTAACAAATTTGATTTTGTAAAAGAGTAAATAAGTAAGTAAATTCATAATACTTCCTCCAGATATTACTATCTTGTGTGTGTATGTATAAGTCATTTCTTAATTTATTTATCAGAATATGATTACTCCAATGCAAAGTATTAAGGGGCATGGCAAAAAGTAATGAACTCATATTTGTCCTTTAATATAAGAAATACATAGTTCATTATCTTAATGAGTTAGTTACATCATTAGTCTAAGCTGAGCTAAGGAAAAATCTGTCAGAGAACATGTACCCATCAGCAATATTGTTTAGAAAATATGTTAAGTAGCATTTAGTGCTGAAACAATCATAAAGTTGATATATCTTAAAACAGATTAAAACTTTGCCACACTGTTTCTGGACTGTAGACTCCTGGTTTTAACTCACAGTATCCATTCTCCCCAACTTGCTGTAGTCCTCAGCTCCTCATATGCTGAGCATATGGCTACCTAGCTAAAGACTGCATGACCCAGCCTCTCCTGAAGCTAGATGTGTCCATGGTCCATTGATATGTAAGACTTCTTGTTTGTGTACTCAAAAGTAAGGAGCAGGTTTTCCATATGTCCCAATGATTGAAATACTGACATGATACAGGAAAATAAAACCAGTCATCTTAGACCATAACATCAAAGACTCATCATGAAGGCTGAAGACATAAGGATCTTGGGTTCCTGATACTGTCAAGCTGCCAGACCACCCAGACCACTTACCCAGACCTACAAAAGAGAATAAAAACTTCTATCTTGATTGTCATTGTATTTTTAGACTCCCTATTGCCTAAAAAAAATCTGTATCCTGTATAATAAAGTTATACCTAACACTTTCCTCAAATATCATCCAGGGGCTCTTGACAACATATTTAATTTACCAAACACCTTGTTCCTAAAAAGTCCAATTTACTTTCCATAATTTGTCATCATTTTTCTTCATAGCATCTCTGATGTAATTTGGTAACAATGCTTTAAATTTGGCTCAACCCCTGTATCCCATGACCAAAGTGCTCACATCACGCCGCTTTCTGCTCTGGAAAATAACATCTGGTTCTATTTCATTACTGCTAGGCAAGCTAAATTTCCAGTTTTCAAGGACCAAGAACAAGATTATTTTAACCCATTTTTCAGACAAATTCATTTTCATGCATAGTTCTTTCAATTCACTAGAAATAGACTTACTATATAGGAAAAGTGATTTAACAGATAGCAACTTACTGCTTTTTCCCTAAAGTTATGGCACAAAATGGTTAATACCCTTCTAGTATATACAACTCACCCCTAATTAATAGCTTCTCATGTAATAAAGACAAGATTAAATATCTATACAGTACCTTCATCTATTTGGAAAGAAAAACACTACAAAACATAAACATTCTGTGCCTTGCCAGTTTCCCTTGGCACCCTATTTCTCTCTCCGTAAAAGGGGATAATTACACCTGCCACAAAGTATTTCATGCTGATGTTATGAAGATAAATGAAATAACCTATACATGAAAGCATTTTGTGCTTTTAGGATGAATAAGTGCATCTAAATCTAAGATGGTATAATTCTTTATAATGTTTTCCAGGGACTTTCTGAACAGCTCCAAAGAGGTCATTACCCACAACAAACTTTTGGCACTGAAGGACCACCTTTACAAAAAAAATTTCATCCCCTGCACCTGACAACACTTTTCCATTAACTGAGGGTAAATCCAGATGCTGTTCTGTTTGGTCATCTCCAATGTTCTAAAAGGATCCAGATTTCTCACTTCAATTTCTTGCACCAACGAAATGAACAAAAAGCCCACTAAATCACACAGGTTTCAGTTGACAGGTTAACAGTGAGACCCACTTCAATCAACTTCAAATGCAAAGCAGATTTGGCAAGAACCAGGGAGGGGATAAGTGGGAAAAGGAAAGCCCCAGTGGCAGTCTGACAACCCCCTCATGTCTACCGTCTGCTGTAATACATCAGCGACCCCCAAGGACTTGTCCAATCAGCTGAAATTGGCCTCAAACTCAACCAAATGGGGTTCTTTTCGTTGATATTCCTGAGTTGTGTGTGGAAATCTGCTTTAGGTACCTAATTTCTGTAGAGAACTTGGAAATAAAATTTATGATTGCACACAAAAAAGCCAGAATTTTATCAATCCAACCCATAAACTACATCCCTTAATCTAATATCCAACACATTAGTGACCCTAGTTAACATCCTGTTTACCCTCATGCTGGGTTAACTAACAGACTTCTTTGCTTTTTGGTGAAGTGCCAAGTGTTTCTGCATGCCCCATGCTGCTTTAGGAAGTTGCCAAACAAAGAAATCAGCAATGAGGATGCCAGCTGCCTCTGGACCTCACTGTGTGTATATGTGATACGGCTGAGTCAAGGCATCCCATATCAGTTCATCAATTAGCTCTGGGGGCTGGGGGGAAAAGCTGTAACATCTTGGCAGGCTTCCTGGAGCACAGTTATAGTGATGTAAGGTAATATCAGAGTCTGAGTAGATTGGAGAGGAGCATTGAGGTCCTCAGGACAGTTCTATTCTCATTCCTGATGGCTTGCCCCTGAGGCCTCTATCACTGGCAAAAAACTCAGGATAGAGCTCAGGTGTTAAGTGTCACTTTCACTGAATTTCTCAAAATGCTAATTTTCTATGGCACAGTTTTTCCTTAAGATAATGTTGGTGAAGAAACAGGAGTTTAACTGTTTAGGTAATGTGGAAGAAAACAAGTAATTGGCTCAATATTGTTTCAAAATAAGCACTAAACATTGCATCATAATTCAAGATGCATCCTAATCTCATTTACAATGGGTTAGTAATTACTAACCATACTTGCTCATTAAAGAATATTCAAGATGTATGGGCATCTAGGTGACTGCCAGTTGAGCATCCAACTCGGTTTCAGCTCAGGTCATGAGCTCATGGTCATGAGATCGAGCACCATGTCAGGTTTCACGTTGAGCATGGAGCCTGCTTGGGATTCTCTCCCTCACTCTTCCCCTGTCACTCCCCTGCTCGTGTGCACTTTCTCTCTCTCAAAATGAATAAATAAACATTTTTATAAAAGAGAATATTCAGTATGTTGAAAAAGCTTAAAAAAAGAAAGTGAATACTGTATTTAATTTAAAATTTATCCAAACAGACATATTATAGAGTTATATTTTGCAGATCAGTACTACCTACGTAGTACTACCAAGAGCAATAGTAGAACACACTCCATGAAAGTTTTCAACATGACACCATGACACCAGTTGCTAAGACATTCTTAAACTCCTTCCAAAATCTTTGAAAGGCCTCATCTAGTCTTTCTGAAGCAGGCCTATTATAATCACCACTTCTCCAGGTCATAAGCAAAGTGTTTTGCCACTTAAGAGAGCACTATAGAAAGCAGCACATATATACCCTTTCTGTATGCCCTCAGCTCATTAGAATATATCATCAAATAATATGAAAATTATCTTATTAGAATGGCTAAAATGTAAGTAACAACTCTGAAGCAAACCTTCTGTTTTATCTACCACGCATCAATCTGGGCCAAATGTTTGACTAGAGAAATGGGTTTCTCCAGCTCTTGTTAGCTAGCTCTTACTCTTCTGAACACAATGCAGCACACAAAAATAATGAAATCATTTAGCATACTATGTTCCTTTGGTCTGCATACATTCATTCAACCAACATATGCCAAGGCATTTCTTTTTAGCAGGCACACTATTCCACAACCTGACGTTGCACTCTCTACTTCTGTCCAATAGAACTTGTAGATCCCTCCAGGCCAAAAAAAATCTTTTCCAAGAAAATACAGTCCATAAGAAAAACATACGCTTTTAGATCTCATTCAGGTAGGTTAAAAATAGAAATTTTTCTCAAAAAGTAGTCATTGTCGTGATTTTCTAATTTTTTTTCAAAAATTCCAATACACCATTTTGCAAAAAGATTATTAGTTACATAGAGGACACTACAAAGAATCATATAATGGAGAAAAGTGGTAACTCAAATATTTTTGTTTCCATTTTGGAGAGAAGGAGGCACACATATACTTTCCATATAGCTTTCCTTCATCAAACCACATTGGATTTCCTTAGTACTAAGCTACAGACATGACAGAACATCTCTCATGGAACCTAGTAGGTGCCCTGAACAGCTCATCTCCTGCCCATTTTCTCTATTCTCATTTATGCACACAAACATAAACCAGACTATTTCCTAAACGTATCCACCTCTTACTGTTAGCACTCTCCTGAGAAAATAGATGGTATATAATAAACAGCAGTTAATTGAAATATTTTATTACTACACTGTTGACGATATTTAGTAAATATTTCTTCCATTCTTATGATAGACAACGTTTTTCACAAATCTTCTTCAACTAGATATCTGTCATTAAAGTAAGGGGAGGCTTAATTAATATTTTTAAGTAAATTTAACAACTTAAGTGAACGTTTTATGCAACAAAAGACGGCCTGAAAACAATGAGTGTGTGCTGCTCTATACATATTCAGAATAAGCTAGTATCTATTTCTGTTCCCAAAAGCAGGTGAGGCTAATCACATAACAATACTGATGGTAAAGACTTTATTTTTATTATACCAAACAGCTGATAGGAGATTATGCCAGAAAAAAAGAGAGAGATACTAATATGCTCATATTTGACTGGATAACCCACTAAACTCCTTCAAAAATAAAATCTCATCCAAATCAATAAGAGTATTTTACTCAATAAAAATAAAGTCAACATTAAAATGTAAAATAAAACAGAAAAGATTTACTGATAAGCTGTTTCTTTCCAGATACATAGTAGTAAATTTTGATATCTTTGGGGAAAATATTTTATTTACAAATACAAAAAAATAGAATAGAAAATGTTTCAGTAACCACATTAATACCTTTCTTTTGTTTTCTTTCAACAACCTTTCATAAATAAAACATAATTATTACCTTTCTAAGACAAGCTCTGAGAATTTCTATATAACATATCTATGTCACTAGAAAGATCATAGGATTTCCCACTCTTTACTAATATTCTCAACAGAAAACTTGCCTTCAAGAATAAAGAGATTAAAGTATATGTTCCTTGTTAAATATTAATTTTATTATACTTCAATCACAGACCAATTTCATAAAGGAAAGGGAGGGTGCAGCATAAAGGAAAGAAGCCTCCAAAAATCACTCAAAGAGTCAAAAAGCTCTGAATTGTATAATTATCAAAAGAAATTGTAAGTCACATAATTAATATGGTCATTAGAAGACTCCATTTTATACTGAATAGCTATAGTATTTTATGCTGAAATTTCACAACTTTAATAAAAGGGTACAGAATCTCTGAGTTCTCTGTTAATACTAAGAGATCCTTTGCTTAAAATTTTAAAATTCACTTCTCTCCAAAGGAGACCATCATTGGGACACCTGGGTGGCTCAGTCAGATCAGCATCCTACTTTGGCTCAGGTCATGATCTTGCAGTTCATGGGTTTGAGCCCCACATCCGGTTCTGTGCTGACAGCTCAGAGCCTAGAGCCTGCTTCAGATTCTGTGTCTCCTCCTCGCTCTCGCTCTCTCAAAAATAGATAAACATTTTTTAAAAGAGGGGGACAGAGAAAGACCATAGTCTAAATAGTACCTCTCTCTTTTCGGTTTCTGTGCAGCCTGTAATATACTGCAGTGTGGTATAGCTGCAAGATACCTTAGATAACAGGTGAGTTGAACCAGCCTAATTCAATAACATAAAATGGCAACTGAACTTATTTTGTCTCCCACTGTCTCTGTAGAATCTTCACAGTGGATTAAGGTCTTCCCCTGTCCTAGATGGAAACTCAGACAATCATGACCTTTTCAATGACTCTTAAATAATAAAAAAAAGGCCTGTATTTTCTTTATTGAAAAGTATCTCAATCTGATATCTAGAAAGTTAGTCTCATATTATAATTAAGGCCGCCAATATCACCCCATAGTCCAACTAGTTCACCTATCCCTAAACAAAACCTACCACTTGGGAAGGGGTAAGTGGGACTTCTCTCTTTAGATCACCTCCTATCCTACTTTTTTGTTGCTTATTCTGACCCTTCCAAGGTGATTTGACTGAGAAATGGGTGATCATAATTGCAGAGAAAGAAGCGGTATGAGTAAAAGAACATTACTTAAGTGGCATCATCAGAGCTGACTCTATGGACCACTCTATAGACCTGGATGATGGTTAAAAGCTCTTTGTTTTGCAGGGTGTCTATGGGAGTTTTGGAATTCACCCCATTGCTGGGGGAGTCCCTGACCCTGCCAAATAATATCTCTATTCTGGCTGTTTATTTTATCTCTTTCTAAGCCCTGAGAAACCCAAAGTCCAACTGGGACTTCTTTTTATTTTTTAAATGTTTATTTCTTTATTTTGATGGG
>NC_043700.1:107315187-107388850 GCF_006229205.1 Suricata suricatta | reverse complement strand
AGAAAAATTGATTCAGTATCTAATGGATAGTTGATACCTGTCACAACACAGCATTTTATATACTGTTAAGTGAAACTGCAATACAATCTAAGTTTATTTTGGGAGTGTTTGCTGTATCATTGGATTTAATGAAATGTTTAGAGGTGCAGTAGGCATGACTTTGAGTATATAATGAAAGAAAATGCAAAATGCTTATTGACTCATGATGTGGTTTCATCTTAGCTTGGGCAAACCATGCAGTATTTAATACATAGTAGCAAAATATTAAAAAAAATAGAACAGGCACTTCACTAGAGTGAAAAAACATGTAGTAGGATATAAGGATGTACCTAGATGTAATTAGGTGCTGCAGTCTTAACAGTGAGAAACTAAAACCCAATAAGATGAATTGCATAAATAGAAGAACCATGTAAAATATCAGTCCACTTCTCATTACAAGACTTCTTATCCAGACCAAAATGAAGTTCACAACTTATCCCTAAGACCTAGCTAAAATTTACTGTTTCCTAGACTGTTATATTGAACAGATCATGACATACAGAAGCCAAGGAAAATATATGAAATTCATGTTTTACTGAGTCCCGACATGCTGTGGTGCTTTCAAACCCACATGCATCCACCACGAAGCACTCAGAATGTTTGATTCTGAAAACAAATACGTAACAAGAACAGAGTACAGAACAAAAATTAACTCAACAAGTCATCCCATATGTTTTTCATTTTCTTGTATTCTATAAAGGAAGTGAATGTGGTATAGTATACTTGATTTCCAGCATAGAAACTTCCAGCTTTTCTTTTTAGTTTCATATTTACAGAGAGCCCTGTGTTACCCTGTGCCCTGCCTCTGAAATAGCAACAGAAGTGAAGGAGGTAATCTACCAAGATGTAAATGTCATATCTCTCCCAGTGTAAATGGGTTTGGACTCATGCTCCATGCCTAATGCAAAGATGTTCTCTGTGTGTTGTACACAGGTTGCTGGGATCCACCAGAGAAGAAAATGTAACTCCATTACATAAAATGAGACCTCTGGCAAATCATTATTGTAGTGTTTAAAGGAAACTCAGACAGCCTTCTTTGCTCTTTAAGTCCAAAGTAATATGTAAAGATATGCACACAGTCTGGATGTCTATTTAAAGTTAGAGGACCATAGGGAGGGGAAGGGGGAAAGAAAGCTGGGGAGAGAGAGGGACACAAATCATGAGAGACTATTGAATACTGAAAACGAACCGAGGGCTGAAGGCGGAGGGGGAATGGGGAAGGGGAAGGTCATGGAGGGGGGCACTTGTGGGGAGAAGCACTAGGTGTTATATGGAAACCAATTTGACAATAAACTACTATAAAAAAATAATAAAGTTAGCTATCTAAATAAGCAAATAAAATTTTCTCTCATAGTTTGAAATGTATAAAAATATATCTATTTTATACATACATATGTATATACATATACACATATATTTTGTATACATTAAATGTGCTTACCCTAATATAGCTGTAAACGCAGACAAAATCATGTATCTTCAATTTTATCTGTACCAGGATTTTATTCAATGACTATGACAGTACTCTATACCTCAAATCTTTTAGAAGGTGGCTGGGTTTTTTTAAATCATATATATGGAGCCCATCATTTATAAAAACTTAGTACAGCCCATGGGTAAAGTGAAACCATTTCAAAGCATTCTTCTGTGCATGTAGAAGTAAGAACAGACAAAGGTATTCCATCTTACATATCTTACACATCAAAACTATTACTTCTATAGTGAATTTAATAAGAAAGGTATGGTGCTCCTGAGCAGCACAGAAAATCAATCTGTTGCTGAAACATTTTGATTATCAATATACAAATACTGATAGGTGCCAGAATTATTTCAGAGAGGCTAACCTTTAACATAATTATCAGGTATGTTAAATTCAGGTAATGTTAAAATTCAAAGACTCTAGGGGCACCTGAGTGGCTCAGTCGGTAGAGCGTCCAGCTTCAGCTCAGGCCATGATCTCACAGTTTGTTGGTTCGAGCCCCACGTCGGGCTCTGTGCTGACAGCTAGCTCAGAACTTGGAGCCTGTCTTCAGATTCTGTGTCTCCATCTCTCTCTGACCCTCCCCTTCTCATGCTGTCTCTCTCTCTCTCTCTCAAAAATAAATAAAACATTTAAAAAAAAATTTTTTTAACCTCAAAGACTCTGGATAAATAGTATTGCTACTTCTTGTTACTCATGGTCCATTTAAAATTTATTAAACAGATCTATATATAAATCCCACAAACATTTATTTAGTCAAACTATATAGGCTCAAATATTAAGTATTTGAATTCAATGACAATATTTTTAAATTTCACATTAAAATTTGAAAGCACTCATTGGCAACATATAAATTCAAAGCCTTTATCTTATTTTCATAAAACTAATAGTATAGAGGCTATTTCTAAGCCTCTATTCAATTTAAATACCAGGCCAACACGTTAATCCAGAATCTTTAAAATCAACCAATAACTTCTAAGAGCTAATAATACCTGACAATTTGCTAGGTACTATTACACATTCAAAGTTACTGGATTCAACAGATAAATAAGTAATCCATCTGTCAAATTTTATATTCCATGAAATTAAATCATTAATAAGTATCAGTGGGATGCCACTCTAGCATAGACTATTATTCATTATACACATGAAACTTTAACATGATCCCAGTGTTATATTCATTCAATACATTTTCTCATTAATAAAAATCTATCTTAAACAAGCTCGGATCCCAAAAATAAGATTTTTTATTTTTATTGGATTGTATATGTCCTAAAATTAATTTTTTCTTGTACTTGCATATCCCAATTGTTTGCTTTTACTTTGAACTTTTTCCTTTTTATCTTACTCCAATTGTTTCAAAGATGAGAGTGGGGTTCTAACCAATGCTTAGGTCTTCTGTAGTCTCTAACCCAACGCAACACTGGCCTGATGGCCCTCTTTAGAAATAACTCATCTTTTCTCGGCTTCCTTAGCCACAAAGTCTATTTTATTAACTACATAAGACTCTACCTATACACACACACACGCACACACACACACACACACACACACACCTAATGTGTACTTATTAATACTATGCACTAATCAAATGAAAAATAGTATTGAAGACAACTTATCTTTCATCTCTCTAACAGACTTCTTGACATCTGATCTCACACTTTTTAAAGGTTCCAAAGGGAACTCTATTTGTACTGTAGAAAAACACTTCTTCGACCTCTTATGTTCACTGATAACGAGGCAAAACCATTGAACCATGAAGTTCTACAGGGAGCCTCTTGAAAGACTACAGAGGACATCAAGGAAATAGATGTCACCCAACAGTAATAACACCCTGACTACATTCTCCATTAGCACTGGAGCCTCACCCTTTAACAGACACAGCAAAGTGTTACAGATAAATCTATTTCAGCTGTGATGAGAAATATGTTTCATAATCCATAAAAATTACTACTCTTGCCATACTCACACTTAAAATGGTTTACAATTTAAATCCTAATAATGCTACAAATGTCTAGGATGCCTCCCTGAAGACATCTAATATGTACATTTGTAAAGAATTTGTCAAATTCATGAGATTATGCTGGTACTTGAAACTATGATAATAAAGTATATGTCTTGTTTTGAACGTTCAACACTTCCCCGTGTGGCATTTATAAATTATAACTGGTCACTGAATCTATGCTAACCCAAACATACATGATCACTGATACAAAGAAAATGTATCCTGGTGGAATAATAGGAAGTGTTTTATACTATGACTGTGCAGTTAGAGGGAGCTGAACTCTATACTTTGAGAATTTGATGAGGATGACCAAGTTCAGATCTTTATTTCACCTTCTATCTTATTTCTTTATAGCACTTGACATTATTTTGAATTTTTTCCAGAATTTTTAAAAAATGAAAAGGGTCTTTAGTCAACAAGTGAACAAATTTCATTATGCCTAACTAATTTTAAAGTGATAATTGGTAAAATCCAATGTACTCCTTCACATTTCTACCACCATATTGCATACTTCTGGTACATACTTAAAATAACATTTCAAAAAAATGGTATTATAAATGTAAATCAGCTATAATTCATATTTCCCTTAAAAGCAAAACTGTAATATAGAATTATTTTCCTGAAGAAAAACCTAATATACAACTTTTTATAGAAATGAACATAAATGTTAGATTTTTTGATAACTGTAATTCAATATAGTTATGCAAGTCAGTATATTCCTTATAGTAGCCATTAAGGATGTTTGCAAATACTCTGGTTAGCTCTCCTTCCTGTATGTGTTAAGACTGTACTTCCTCACCCTTGGAAAGACAGCATGATCCTGTGACTTGGTTTGACGAAGGAAATGTGAGCGAAAGTGACTGAAAGTCACTTGCAGTTGGAAGCTTTAAATGCCAGTATATAATTGAACATGTCTCTTTCCCCTCTGCCAGGATGACTCATGATGCTAAAGAAGGGGGCTGCTCTATTAGCCAGGATCCTAGAGTAAGAATGAACTGCAGCAAACCCACCTGCTGACCTGTAACAGAATATACATAGAGTGTATTTAAGTGTACCTTTCAATAGTTTTAGTGAGGATACTCTAATCATGACTCATAGTCCTCATGACTCCCATTAATAATTGGGAGACAACAAGGGAAAATGGTGTTCTGGTTATCTATTGCTGCATAACAAATCACTTGTTAACTTAGCGACTTAGGAGAATAATTAATATTTTCACTCATGGCTCTGGAGGCTGGGTGGTTCCCTTATGTGGTTACAGATGATGGCTGGGGTGACAGTCATTTGAAGGCTGGACTGGACTGGACATCCAAAATGGTTCACTCCCCTGGCTATCAGCTGAGTGTTCAGCCAAGGGCTGGCAACTCGAGCACGTACACACAGACTCTCTATATGGCTTAGCATTGAACAACATGGAACCTGAGTTCCAAAAGCGATCATCCTAAGTGCGAACATTCTAAAAGGCCTGCTGGGGGGTGAAGGGGGAGAGGTTGCAAGCCTTCTTAGAATCTAGCCTCAGAAATCCTACAATATCACTTCAGTCACATTCTATTGGTCAAGAAATCACCAAGGCCAGCCTAGATTAAAAGAGAAAGGAATTAGACTCCACTTCTTGACATAAAGAGGAGAATGCTCATATCAGAAGAGAAGGAAGTATTTCTATCACAAGTGGAGAAGAGAAAAGTGGGAAGTCTAAGGAGAAAAACAGTAGTCTAGAGTTCCCCAAAATAAAGTGTACAAATGCAAGCACATGAGGTTAAAATATTATAACATCTCAGTTTTTATTTTGTTTTTATATTTTTATATTTATAAAGTACACAAAATACTAGTACTCTAATGCATGAGCTCAGCATTGAGCATCAAAATATTTCATTAACAATGATGGAAGGAAGAAGTTATCTGCTCTCTGCTGCAAAATGACAGAGTATGGGAATTAGTGACATAGGTCTCTAACATTCTTCATCCTTACATTTTAAAATTAATAATAGAGGTGCATAACTAAAACACTTTGAAACCATTGACAAAAGGTGTCCTGTTTGTGCCCAGCAGTGGTGATAACTTCAAGTTTAGTACAGGAGAATCATGTGTTAGAATGTACCCAGAAAGAGAAAAATACAAGAAAAGCTAAATGGATTTCCAGAATACTAACTATCCAATCATGATTCTGTTGACTTAATTCTATTGTTTTGGGGTGTGATAGACATATTCTAATCTAAGAGTACAGAAGTACCTAAGTACCTATATTTTTACCGAGATAATGATAGTCTTCTCTAATCACTATAAGAAATGTCTGTGATATAGAGTGCCTGGGTGGCTCAGTCGTTTAAGCATCTGGCTTCAGCTCAAGTCATGATCTCATGGTTCATGGGTTTGAGCCCCGCATCGGGCTCTGTGCTGACAGCCAAGTCAGAGCCTGGGGCCTGCTTCAGATTCTGTATCTCCCTCTCTCTCTGACCCTCCCCTGTTCGCACTGTCTCTCTCTGTCTCTCAAAAATAAATAAAAAACATTTTAAAAGTTAAAAAAAAGAAATGTCTGTGATAAATTATAGATAGCTGCAAATTATTTGACATTCCTCTCATTAAGGTGTCAGGCCTATGTTTCCTCCCCTTAAATCTGAGTGGTCTCTGGGATTAACTGACCAATAGTATATGGTCATAAGAGATATTGAGCCAGTTTCCAGGCCCAAATCTTAATATGCTGGCAGTTTATATTTCCTGTCTTCTGGATTACCTGCTCTTAGAATCCAGTTGCCATGCTATTGAGGAAGCCCAAACGGCCCAATCAGGAGGTTCATGTGGAAAGAAACTGAGAACCTTGGTCAATAACCCAGTTAAACTAGCCAAAAGTAAGCACCAACTTGCCAGCCAAATGAGTCATCTTACAAATGAACCCCGAAGCCCAGGTTGAGCTATTGCAGTTGACTCCACACGAAACAATGACAAGTTTGTAGAAACTGCATATATGTGAACAAATGAAATAATGGTTACTTTTTTGGGGAGTGGCTTATTACACAAAAAATATGTAACCAGAACAATGTCCTTAACCTTAGCTGTCCAAACTATAAACTTACATTAATGCTGCCTTTGTTCCCCAATATACTAATGATAATGGATTTTATATACCATGAGAATCATCATCTCTTATTTTATGATGAGTAATGCAAGAGAACTCTGCTATACCATGACATTCTAACACATAGATAAGAATAATAGTGTCCTTTACACAATAATCATCATCCCTGAAAGTAATCCTACTATCACACATTAGAATCTGGTGTCCCCTAGTCATAATGAATTAGCCTCAAGACATCATCATCCTTTTTCCTAGATTCTTTCTATAATCAACAGCACATATTGGATGAAATTGTTGATCTGTAATTAAAGGGAAAGTGTGCAGTAAAAGAATAAAACTTAAGCCTCACATGGGTCAAATCTGTTTGCTAGGTCTCATAAATGGTCCATTTTAACCAACTTAATCCTAAGCAAAAATAAATAAATAAAACAGCAAAATACATTGATAATTCTTTTAAGTTTATTTATTTTGAGAGAGTGTGTGTGTGCAAGCAGGGGAGGGACAGAGAGAGAGAGAGTGAGGGAGAGACAGAGAGAGAATCCCAAGCAGGCTCTGCACTGACAGAGCTCTGATGCAGAGCTCGAACCCCTGAACCATGAGATCATGACCTAAGCCAAAGTCAGAAAGCTTAACAGACTGGACCACCCAGGCACCCTATTGATAATTTCATAATATCAATTAGGCTGGTTCATACAACACCATTAAAATGATATTCTATTGTGGCAAACTAAAAAACTATGGTGAATATGAACAGCATTATTCCCTGCCTTCAAAATTAATATTTCACATACATACTCTATAGGAAACTGGGAATGGCCACAAAAAGCTACACTGTGTGAAAGACAAGTAAGACTATGAAAAGTCCTAGATTATCAACTTTGTTAGAAACACTAATAAACAGTAGTTTCACAATTACTAAAAAGTATATATTTTATTTCCTAACAACAGGACTTTGACAGTCTCAGCTTGGATATAAAAAAATCTGTAAAAGAAGCTGTATGTTGGAGGAGAGTCAAACGGACAGAAAAAAAAAACGTATTAGGATAAGATAAAACACACCACAAAAGGGAAGCAAGGATGCATCCATCCTCCGCTTCAGTAGAGCTAGAGAGCATCAGAACTGGCGATGTTAGTCAGTCAACGATGCCAGACAGGAGTCTTACTAAGGGCTTAGTGAACGTCATGTCTGCCCTTGGATTGTAGCATGGCTGGCATAGAACTAGTAAAAAAGGTCTTGTCAGGTTCCATTCGGGTTTAGTCTGGTGCTCGGACTATAACAGATGCATTTCACAATTTTTGTTTTTAACATGATATACAAGAAAATCTAAATGTACAATCTGCCTGTGTGTCTGGAGAGTTTTCCTGTTAGCTTGATGCATTGCCTTTTGATGAATATTTAGCTCAGCAATTTTTATTTCTGTACACTAAGGGATTTTATAGTTCTAAAAGAGCTTTTAAATCCTTTGGCAATGATTCATTCATCTTAGTAAAACAATAGCTGGCAGATATACACAGTCTACAGGAAATCAGGGTAACAACTTGGGTCATTTTTTTAGGTGAGCTCTTCAGCAAACTTTGATTTGTCCTCTACAAAATGAAGAGTTGCTTTCTTAAACAAAAGTACCTTGTTTCTTTTTACTCTATATTCTAAAAGTCAATAAACAAATCATCAGATAAAATCTGATCTATACCAGCTTTCCTAATTCACTTCTGGGACTCTGCACCTCGCAATATTTTCCACCATACTACGTCTGTAAAAATAACCCTAAAACATGTTAAAATCAAGGAAAACTATATAGTTTTTCTGGGGCCAGCCATCAACAGTCACACTAAAAATTTACCTACTTCCTAATTTTGATAGATGATTTTTAGTCAATAAGGGATGAGTATTCAGGAAGTGTCTTTTAAACAGTTACTGAGGGGGTGCCTGGGTGGTTCAGTCAATTAAGCATCTGATTTCGGCTCAGGTCACCATCTCACAGTTCATGGGTTCGAGCCCCGTGTCGGGCTCTGTGCTGACAGCTCAGAGCCTGGAGCCTGCTTCAGATTCTGGGTCTCCCTCTCTCTCTCTGCCCCTCCCCAGCTTGCTCTCTGCCTCTGTCTCTCAAAATAAAGTAAAGACATTAAAAAAATAGTTACTGAGATTATATTCAATTCTTTGGTCTAGAGATTAGCAGAAAGGATATAAGGAGTATCAGATTCAAATTGACTCCTTCCCACAACAATCAGCTGCTGCTTCTTTGTTATCTGCTGCTCTTTGTTATGTTGGTTCTTTGTTTCCACTTTATATCAGGATGCTGAGAGGCAACCCTGTAACATATGTTTCCATGAGGGCAGAAGCTGCCTTTTTCTTGCTTGAAATTTTGCATCCCCTGTGCCTAACACAGTTCTTGGCACACGGAATACATTTAGCACATCTTAGTTGAACGAATACAGCAAGACACCTTCCCCAAAGCCATCTTTTTTACCTTCTAAAATCAAATCAGTATTTGCACCACTCCTCAGACTTAAGAAATTGTTTCGAGAAAGATCTTTGTAATATATTACATAAATAAGTCACACATCAGGTTACTGATAACAAGCAACAGGTTCAGATGTATTTGTTTGACAGAGTAGATATGGGTACTGACCATCCTGTCTGAAATGAGACTCCAGGACACATGATATGCCTAACTACCCAACCCCCCATCTCTGAATCCTCTTTCTATGCTTTATCTTTGTAGCAGTTATTATCAAAGATGAATTATACATTTAGTGTCTGGATTGTCAACTCCTAATAGAATGTAGGTGCATGAGGGAAAAGACTTTATTTTATTCAATCCTGTATTCCCGATGTCTATGACAATGCCTGGCACACAGCAGATTTCATTCCATTTGTTGGAGGGGTGAATGGGTGGATGGGTGGATGGTGGATGGATGGATGTTGGATGGGTGCATGGGTGGATATTAAATGAGTGAATGGGTGGATGGGTGAATGCTGGATGAGTGAATGGGTGGAGTGAGAAAGATCCAAAGATAGCAGAAAATAAGAAACCCAGTTGGCTGCCATAAAAGAGCTTTGGAAATTAAAGGGAAACCGTGTGTTATGGGTTGAATTGTGTCCCCCAAAAAGAAATGTTCAAGTCCTAATCACCAGATCCTATGAATGTGACCTTATCTGGAAATTGGGTATTTGTAAATATAGTTAAGTTAAGATGTGGTCATACTGGATTAGAGTGAGTCCTAATCCAATGACTATTGTTTTTATAAAAGAGAAGAGACACAGACACACACAGAGGGAAGACAGCCATGTGAAGATGGAAGTGGAAATCGGGAAGTATACTGCTACAAGTCTAGGAACACCTCAAGCCAAAAGCTGGAAGCGGCAAGGAAGGTTCCTCCCCTAGAGGTTTCAGAGGAAGCCCAGTTTGACAACATATTGACTTCTGTCTTCTAGCCTCAAGAACTGTGAGAGAATACATTTCTATTGTTTTAAGCCACATGGTTTGTGGTAATTTTTTTTACAATAGCTCTAATATATTAATACTAATAAGTTTATTATTCTGTTACACATACTAATAATTTTATTATTTTGTTCATTTCATTATTTTACATTATGAATTTTTCAATAAGACCCCTAATTGGAGATATCTTATATTTTACTGAAGTTATTTTCAAAAAAATTTTTTTAATGTTTATTCATTTTTGAGAGACAGAGAGAGAGTGTGTGAGTGGAGGAGGGGCAGAGAGAGAGAGGGAGACACAGAATCCAGAGCAGGATCCAGGTTCTGAGCTGTCAGCACAGATCCCAAAGAGGGACTCAAACCCACAAACTGTGAGATCATTACCTGAGCCAAAGTCAGATGCTGAACCAACTGAGCCACTCAGGCACCCTGAAGTTATTTTCAATTAAACTATTAAAAAGCTTTTTCCATTCAACAAATTCAAGTATTATTTTCCAAACTACTTAGCCAGTAAAAATAGTTGGTCCCTGCTTTTGATTAAAAGGAAAGAAAAGTTAAAATATGCCCTTAAACAGACAAATCAGGAGGTTGTTATATAAAAGATGATTTATTTTAAAATGGTAATCTCTGAGCGGTAATCTCAACTGATGTATTTAATTATTCTACTTTACAAAAATTTAATTTGCAATTTCCAGGACTATCATTACTTTATGTAGTGAGGTACAAACATCAGCTGGACACATGTTCAAGCCACTCCTGTACCTATCGCCAGGCCCATTACACAGAGAATTAAATCAACTCATGGAAAGAAAATCAAGACAGCAATAAAAAACCAAAAAACAAGTTTTCTGGGACCATTTAGCTCCTGCTGATGAGGTTCTTGAGAGCTTGTTTGGAGGTTCTAGCAGGGGAGCGCAGCTACTCGTATACCCTTGACCGAAGAACGGTCCTCCTCTATTGGGGATGGTCGTCCTCTTCGACCGAGCGCGCAGCTTCGGGAGGGACGCACATGGAGCGGTGAGGGAGGAAGGGGACACCCGCCTAGCCAGCCAGATCAGCCGAATCAACCCTGGCGATCAATGGGGTGACAGATGTCGCAGCCAGATCGCCCTTAGCTCCTGCTGATGAGGTTCTTGAGAATACTTTTATCACTAGCTTCTTCAAATCCAAAAAAAAGTATCTCAGGAAATGAATTTTATTAATTAAATAAAATCCAATATAATCTAATCTTTCCAAGATATATTACTAACAAAATGGGTACAGAAGTGTGCAAATTTTGTTTTATTTAGATTTTTCATTAATGTCTTTAAAAGAAAGAAAGCTAAATTACCTTCACTTTACATTTCACTTTCACTTTCTCTAAATCCACACAAAATCAGAATACCTGATGGAAATTTTCCATAGCATTAGCATATCAAGAAAATATTAGAGGTAAAGTTTGAAGGTGTAATTGGCACTATGATCTTGGTAAGCTTAAAAGACAGGGGGGATATAGGAGGCTGCAAAGGTGATAACACATTTTTGGCAACTTAGCCAATCAAACAAATGTTGCTTTTTTTTTATAATCTTTGCAGAACCAAGATAAGACAATGTCTCCTAAAAATGAAATTCTGGGAAATAATGGTAAGTCTATAATTCAAGTGTATTGAGGATTACAAAAAAGGAAATGGGGAAATTTCTTTAAATTTAAATTCTTTTGTGAACTATACAAGATCTTTAAATGAATTTTTGTCTAAGAGCTATGAAACTACTCCCAATCTCTCCAGATTTTGTTAATAGAATTATTTCATAAGTCTCTTTAGTTATACAATGTTTATCTTTTTGCCTACCAGAAATATCTGTTGTTGGCTCTCAGCACGGATGGACTGCTCTGGTGAAGTCTGTGAACCTGAGTTTAGGCCCAGCAAGCCTAAACCCATAATAACGCTCTTTGCTTTTGCATGTATGACTCGGTCTCCCTGGCGGTTTCTGGGTTTTGGGGATGATAATGAAAACTTGGGC
Source organism: Suricata suricatta (assembly GCF_006229205.1). Classification (NCBI taxonomy): domain Eukaryota; kingdom Metazoa; phylum Chordata; class Mammalia; order Carnivora; family Herpestidae; genus Suricata; species Suricata suricatta. The sequence goes on along the minus strand of NC_043700.1, from coordinate 107,376,809 downwards.
ATAACATATAGTGCGTTGGCCAGGAATCCTCTTCCCCAGAGCAGCTGGGACCCCAACACGTTAGGCCTAATCGCCGCCTGATGGCGGGCGAAAAAGCCAAGAAGCCAGATACTAAGAAGAAGAAACCTGAAGCCAGGAAGGCTGATGCTGGTGGCAAGGTCAAGAAGGGTAACCTCAAGGCTAAAACGCCAAAGAAGGGGAAGCCCCACTGAAGCCAAAACCCCGTCCTAGTCAGAGGAATTGGCAGGTACTCCCGATCAGCTACGTATTGTACAAGAGGAAGTATTCAGCAGCTAAATCCAGGATTGAGAACAAAAAGAAGAAGGTTCTTGCTATGGTCACAAAACCAGTCGGTGGTGACAAGAATGGTGATACCCGAGTGGTTAAACTCCGCAAAATGCCCAGGTATTATTCTACTGAAGACGTGCCTCGGAAGCTGTTGAGCCACGGCAAAAAACCATTCACTCAGCACGTGAGGACACTGTGAGCCAGCATCACGCCTGGGACCATCCTGATCATCCTCACTGGGCACCACAGGGTCAAGAGGGTGGTTTTTCTGAAGCAACTAAGCAGTGGTTTGCTGCTTGTGACTGGACCTCTGTCCCTCAATTGCATTCCTCTGAATAGAACACACCAGAAATTTGTCATTGCCACTTCCACCAAAATTGATATCAGCAGTATGAAAATCCCCAAACACCTCACTGATTCTTACTGTAAGAAGAAGCTGCTGCGTAAACCCAGACACCAGGAGGGGAAGAGCTTTGACACGGAGAAAGAGAAATACGAGATCACAAAGCAGTGCAAGGTGGATCAGACAGCTGTGGACTCACAAATTCTGCCAAAAATCAAAGCTGTCCCTCAGCTTCAGGGCTACCTCCACTCTGTGTTTACTCTCACGAATGGAGTGTACCCTCACAAACTGGTGTTCTAAGTGTCTTACAAAGAGCCTGATTAAATAACCGCTCCATCCAAAAAAAAAAAAAAAATATATATATATATATATATATATATATATATATCTGTTGTTAATATTAGTATATTTTATTTTATTGTTTTTAATGTTTATTTTTGAGAGAGAAAGAGACACACACACACACACTCACACGGAGTGAGTGGGGGAAGGGAAGACAGAGAGGGAGACACAGAATCCGAAGTGGTCTCCATGCTCTTAGCTGTCAGCACAGAGCCCAACATGGGACTCGAACTCACAAACAGCAAGATCATGACCTGAACCAAAGTTGGACGTTTGACTGAGCCACCCAGGTGCCCCAATGTTAGAATATTTTAGGTGTTTGTTGTTGCTGTTTGTTGGAAGGGATTATTTATTCCTATTTGTTTGTTTCTTACAAAATTCAACATTTTAAACATTTTTAATTCAACATTTTAATTATCTAAACCTATACAAGCAAACATTTTCTATACAAATACAAGCAAAAATTGTTCTATGTTAATTCTTGAACTAAAAAGGCCTAGACTTTTAGAGTGAGGTTAGAGTATCATCTATATAACTGAGATGTTGGCCAAGAAAAAAGAATACACTAGATGGAAAGGTTGCAAGTAAAGAAAAAATAATTCAGGAATTCAAACTGACAAAATTACACTGCTTCAAATGAATGTGATATTTGTGGAAACTTTAACTTAGTTTACCATAAATGAATTAAAGAACTAGAAATATAATGGATTGGTAACTCAAATTCTTTTGCTAGCGACAAACAACTTCCGTCCAAATTAACATTTTTCCTCTGAACGTAATAAGTAACATCTACAGAGAAAATTAATTTAGTAATGTACAGTAAGGAGAACAAAATTATTTTACTTATAGAAATAAAAGAAAATTAGTTTCAGGTAAGACCAAATAACTGACATAGTAATAACAAAAAGCTGCCAATGATAATAATTTATCAACTGAATGAATAAAGGAGACTTTACTATACAATACCTTTAAGAAAAATCACACTCAGTTTTTCATTCAATGGGCACAAATTAGATAAAGTCCAGATTTTGGAAAGGATGTGGGACTTATATTTATAGTCGACTGATTTTTGACAAGAATGACAAGACCATTCAATGGCAAAAAGACAGTATTTTCAATAAATGGTGCTGGGACAAATGGATATCCATGTGCAAAAAAAAAAAAAAAATTGAACTCCTACCTCACATCATATACAAAACTTAATTCAAAATGGCTCACAGACCTAAACGTAAGAGTTAAAACTATAAATATTTTAGGAAAAAATATAGGAGTAAATCTTCATGACCTTAGATTGGGCAATGTTTGGTGTTTCTTATTTTTTTTTTACCTGACACCAAAAGCACAAAGGAAAAAAAAGAAAAAATAGATAAAGTAGACTAAAAACTTATACTTCAAAGAACATCATCAAAAAATAAAAGGACACCCCACAGGATGAGGGAAAATATTTGCAAATCATGCATATGATAAGGGATTTATATCCAGAATAAAAACTTTTCAAATATGACAATTAAAAAAAACAAATTTTAGGGAGTGCCTGGGTGCCTCAGTCAATTAAGCATCTGACTTTGACCTCCTGGTTTATGAGTTCCAGCCCCACACTGGGCTCTCTACTGTCAGCAGTGAGCCTGCTTTCAGACCCTCTGTCCCCCTCTCTCTCTCTGCCCCTCCCCCTCCTCTAAAAAATAAACATTCTTAAAAATCAAATTTTAAAATACACAAAGGATTTGAATATACATTTCTCTAAAGACATTATACATATAGCCAGTAAGTACATGAAAAGATGCTCACTACCAAAAGAACTTTTTTCTTTCAAACAACATAACCACAATTGATGTGGAGTTCTCTCTTGTGCTTGGAAGCAGACTTCTTTACTATACTTTGCTACCAGGACAGAAACCAGTAGTATTTACTATGGCTTGCACATAAAGTGATTTTAATAATCAGTCCTCTACATTTCTTTGAAATGAGATTCAGTTTTTCTTTGCATATTTTAAGGCTGATTTTATTTGTTCCTTTGGCTACCTAAACCTAATGCAATATTTATATAATAATATAATAGCTAACATTTTTAAGCACTTACTATATATGTTAGACAGACATTAAGCCCGTTTTTGTGGATTCGTTTTTTAAGCTTCAAAATAACCCTAAGAGAAAGATCCATTATCTTAAGTTAACAAATAGAAATACTGAAGCTTTGAAATGAGTAATGCAATGATTTCAAGGATGTCAACTTGGTTATTCATAGGATCTTACAGCCAGAAATTTAGTCATGTGAAATCATGTAATTTGTCTAGCTATCCTCAACTAGTAAATAGTAGAGCCAAATTTACACTTGAGTGACCTTGCTCTAGAGCCTACATCCTTTTGCACTATTTTATAGCCATGCCTTCTTTTTAGAGATGTTTTTCCCAAAGTTGACTAACTCAGAAGGATACCTGACAGGAGTACCATAGATCAACTAAAAATTATACAGTATGATCATGTCTCAGTTGCCAGTAATGATGAAGATGACACTCACTTTTAAGATAAATCCTGTAATAAGGGTTGTTTTGTTTGAAAAGATGTGATTTGAGGCTCCACAATACTTTGTAGATTAGGAGACATGGTTTGTTATTGTACTAGAGTGGAAAGTGTTACTAAATAATAAGGCTCTGGAGAATCAATTGCTACTTTTTTTCAGCTTTTTGGCTTTTAAACTAAATTTGCTTTTTATGGCAGCTAAACAAGGAAAGCCCCGTGAAGGTTCTAAACTCTATCCAAACTCAGGACAATCCCACCTCTGTCCAGATTTTGCCTACCCCCATTTCAGATTTTGATATTATTTGTCATTCTTCCATGTCCTTGTTCAAATCATGCAGTCTGTATTCTCTCAGCTCTTATGCCAGAAACTACCATACGTCTCCTAACTTCAGAAAATGTTGGATACATATTCTCACCCAATAAACTGCTTTCAAACTTTAATTGATTTGAACCAAATATTTACATCACTAATTTTCACTTTCTTCACTTAAAAAAAAACTCACCTAAAGCACGTATTCCTTAATGTATAAGCACCATACTCCTCTAGCAAAAGACCAAATTTCACTCCATGAAAATGGGAGTTTTAGCTCTAATTGAGGTTATATTGATCTCTACAATTTAAGTCTAAAACAGATTTGGATTTAAGACCAAAGTGATCATTCCTCCTCCTTTATAATATTCATTACCAAAACAGGTTAAGCTAGAATGCCTCCACAAGATTCAAGATGCCTTATAAGACTTCTATAATCCAACAGGTCTTAATATGTCAACTTAGCTCTAGGGGGAATCTGACTGGCCACTTATAAATTCTAGAAATTAGTCAGGAGTGAACATACTTAAATTTAGACGAATGAGTTAATGTAAACTTTTCCTGGACAAGTTGCTTTGACTCTCAGTTGGAACCCTGCAAGTGAAAAAGCAAATACACCAAAAGGCCTTATTTATAGGCTTTATTTACAGAATTGTCATATCAGAGTAACATAGAACTAGGAGGAACTGCATAGATAATCTGTAAGCTTATTGTTTTACAGGTGATAAAATTGAGGCTATAGAAAACTCTGATTTATTTTTTATTTCTAGCCCAGTGTACTACCCACCAATTCATACTGTTGCTCATATCTCTGAAGCCTGTACTTTGAGGCACTTCCTGTCAATGGTCACATAGAAAATTAGTTTTTGTTATGCTTTTAAGGCACAATGAAAGACTGAGAACAAATTATTTAAATCTTTTAATTACCAGCTTTCATCCCAAATCTCCATTCCATGTTATCTGCCCTTTCTCTCACTCTCCCTCCTGTGCTTATCCACCTAGCCTCCCACACTCTATGCCACCTGCTCAAAAGAAAACCTAAAGCTGGGTATAAGTTCCAGTTATTCTTTTACCTCTTCTATGCCATATCTTTATTTTTATTAATACCTATATGTCATTCTGGATGAGCTGAAGAGGAAATTGTACATTCTAGTACAAGCAACCTCCTACGCCTTTGCATAGTTTAGTTTTGGTTAGGATAAAGGAAAAGACTAATAATTTCTTGATGTCCAAGCTACAACTATAACTTTAGTCTCCTCTTGAAATTGCCTTCTATGTGATATTACGAAATTACAAAATGTCAATTAGCTTCCAAGAAATCAACTTCTTTTGGTATCCTACTAAACAAAAAGTCATTTTAGAAAAGAAATGGTTTTATGTTTATTGCTTTTATACTACTATAATCCCCTGAAAAACAAGTCATGGTTATGTGTATCTGTGTTCAAGAATGCAATGAAAAATCTGTATGTATTTTTTATTTTCTAATTTGAAAGTAGGCCAGAAGATACCATCTATCATTTATAGCCTTACTTCTAATTTAATAAGGCAACAGACTCATACCATAGCCACTAGTTGTTTTAAAGTCTCAATCAATTGAGTCTTTGTATATTCTATAAGGGAAAAATTCATCAAAATCATACTATGAGAAAATATGTTTTCTGGAAGACATTTAGTATGATGTCAGCCACTTGAACTGTAGTTCTTTTATTGGTTCATTACATTTTATTTTAAAGATTAACTGATTTTGCTCTTCAGTGACCTCATATTTCTGAACCTGAAGATTCCTTGAGATTAAGCAGACATCTAGTTCACTTTTAGTATTTGTGGTTTATCTTAACTGATGAGATATTCAGAAATAACTCTACACAACAGATTGTTAGGAACAAAAGCAACTCAACCTAGACACAAAAACTATATAAAAGGTTTTCACCAGGCATCCCTTAATGGAATACAGAGAATTTTAATGTTATTTTTAAATGAAGATTTGAAGACTAAATAAATTGTACCATGTACCAAATCCAGCACTAATATTTTTAACATATACACAGCACTATTATAATAAGTAGAATTTTTCTCATAAGTATATAGAAATGTGTTTTGCTATTAAGACAAAATCAAACCTTAGAGGGATAACATTACTAAAATTACAATAATAGAAAAAAGTTCAAAAAAGTTTCAAAAATACTTTACTGAAATTTGAATTCTGGAAAATAAATTCAAATTCTTTTAAACACATGGAAATAATTTTCTCTCTTCTTAGTAACCAAACATCGTATGATTTATTTCCTGTAATATTATTTCATTGTTTTTGGTATCACATTGTTTATTAGTTTTCTTTATCCATAATTCCTCTGAAAACAATATAAACTAGGAAAGTACTTTACTGGTATATGTGGATAGTTTTACAGAAAATTTATGACTGAAATATACAACCAAGACTGAAAACATGCAAATTGAATGTGAGGGTGGGTCTTTAGAGGCAAAAGTTCCTAGAAAGCAAGAGTTTCACAAACTAGCACAATGTCTCATCTATATCAGATCTTAAATAATTTGGATTAATAACTGACAAATTATATAAAGGGAAAAAAGACCCTTTGTGTGAATAACTTTTCAATGAAAACTGACACAGTTTCAAATTTTTTCAAGTTTACCTAATCTCCATTAAATCAGACTACAATGTAAACTCATGTGAATTTTTCTGAGGAGTTCTGAAAGTGTCAACCCAACTTTTAAAATATTTATCTGTTAGGGATCACATCAAATTACTTAACCTGTTTGAAATAGTAATAGATGAAATCACAGTTAATGTCTATGAGTTTGCAGAAATATATCTGAACCCAGCAGGCTTCTGCTTCCTTAAAACACACTATGTAAGTGCTTCATTGTTAGACTCAAAAACATATATTCACACCTGTTTACAAGAAAGTGGGGTTAGAAGATGATTGAGACATAAAGGCAAAACAACTCTTTTAAAACTTCTATTAATTTAAGCAATACTGTTTTTTTTTATTTTTTTTAATGTTTTTTATTTATTTTTGATACAGAAAGAGACAGAACATGAGAGGGGGAGGGGAGAGAGAGAGGAAGACACAGAACCGGAAGCAGGCTCCAGGCTCTGAGCTAGCTGTCTGCACAGAGCCTGACGCGGGGCTCGAACCCACGAATGTGAGATCTGACCTGAGCCGAAGCCGGACGCTTAACCAACTGAGCCACCCAGGCGCCCCAGCAATACTGTTTTTGAATATCAGATTAAGGGCACCACAATGCTGTTAAGAGTCAGGAGATGCAGGGGTGCCTGGGTGGCTCACCTGGCTTAGCATCTGCCTGACTTCTGCTGAGCTCTGTGCTACAGCTTGGAGACTGAAGCCTGCTTTGGATGCTGTGTCTCCCTCTCTCTCTGCCCCTCCACCACTCACACTCCATGTGTTTCTCTCTCAAAAATAAACAAACATTTTTTTAAAAATTTTTTGTTAGGAGACCCAATTCATACTGTCTGTATAAAGGGCTCCAACCCAATGTTACCAAACACCTACCTGTCTTAGTATCCCTTTCACTGATCAACCCACTTAACACATGGGCTCATGATCATATCTGAAATGTAAAAATTTTATTATTCAGTAACCTTATCTTAATATTCCTTTTATGCCTGTCTTCTTCAGTGTTATAAAGTTTAAGAATTTTATATGCTAAGAAACAAAAAAAGGACAATCATGGCCAATGTTGCTGATATTACAACCTCTAAAAAAGGGGCATAGTGGGGGAGGATGAAGTGGGTATAAATCTTAGCATAATCCACATAAATGCTTCAAGAGAAACTTTAAAAATTTAAAAATAAAATGATCCAGTCAATCATGGTTTTGTCATTTTACTTTGTTTTGTAATTATACTTATTACCATGCTTCATATTTCAAGCATAGTGTTATAAATAACTTTTTTTGTAACCTCAATTCTAACACTTCACAATATTTGAAACAATTATATTTTTTAAGAAGTTGGTTTTCAGAGTAAGTTGAACAACTAAAAACTCAACTTTTTAAGCTTTGGGCCTGTTACTAAAAATTAATAAGAGTTTATCTTCCCAATAAGTAATATTAAACTATTTTATAATCAATTTAGTAATTACTATGTAAACAAACATTTTAATATGTTAAATTTTAAATTCCATCTCCTTTTACATTAATGCTAAATGTAGAACTTAAAATCCTTATTTTATACACCTAGTCAACTATTTCCTCGGTGACCCAAGAGAGTTTTAAAAGGTCACGCTGTCTTCGCAGCTATAAACCAGACATATTCCCAAAGGACGCTGTCAGTCCTCGGCTCAAGATGAAGTAACTCTACTCTGCCGAATGGAAAAGTTGCTTTGTTGGTTTTTTGTTTTTCGTTTTGCATTGTTTTAAAGAACTCCCTGACTAAAAAAGATTATTTACAAGCTTACCTTATTGTTTCAGTAACTCTGTCTTATATGCCTCTGGAAAGAAATACTAGTTTCACTGATTAAATAAAAAATCTTTAATTAAATAAAAATTGATTAAGAATTTTTTTTACACTTTAGTGAGTGACTGTGTGTATGTAAGAATGTGTGTGCATTTGCGTTGTGTCCAGAGGGCCAAACGGGACAACAGAAGCTGATTCTCTTGTCTTTCGGTTGATAGTACATATAAACCAACTCAAACAGACCAAGAATTAATTTTTGAATGAGTGATATTTCAGTACTTTTTCTTAACAATGCTTTAAGTCCAAACACTATCAGGAAATGCTTTATTCCCGGCCTAAATCTCCTCACACTATAATGTTAAGTTTTACATTGTAATGCATGGTACAGGTATAAAGAAGTAGTTAAATTTGAAAGTAAGAATTAACGAAATTCCAAATAGAAATACAAATATATTAAGGAAAATCCCAGGAGAGGTATCTGGCGAAAATGTAAAATAGGGTTAAATTGTGGGGTTGCCACCCTCCCCAAGAAAAACCGGTTTCTAAGTTGCTACATTTGAAAAGTCTTCTTAATTATTTTGGAGGCATTTTGTTGTAATTCTGACTATAGTCTTCCCTTGTTATTTGCAGGCATTAGGCTCTCTCGTGTCACCACAACTGGCTTAGTAAGTTCTGAGCCACTGCTCTTAGGGTAAATACATGGTGAGGCTCTTGTGAGCCTCTGATTCTACCATTTTTATCAATTATTCGAGACATACCCCTCTTTTTGTGATTTATCTTTAAAGATATTTTATGTAGTAAGTATTTCTAATTCATTAACATTAAACACAGGCAACAGCACTTTTACTCATGACTGAACAAAGCTTGTGTGGCATACTTTCTCTAAAGGGCACATCACAGCCTTCTTGTGCTTAGGAACACTACATAGCATTTCAACACTATTTTTGGGGGCCATATTGAATGGTGAAACAACCAAAAAAATACACAAAAATACAAAAGAAAAAGTGACCCTAAATAGACTGCAAAAAGGATACTTGTTTGCAGTTAAAAAGCTGAGCCAAGAAGGCCAAGAATCACCTTGTTGGTTATCAGTTGGAAATGTGAGTGTTGGATGACTCAAAATAGTCATCACTATATGCATGTCCACAAATGACTGCAAAAATGATGCATGTATTGATTTGAAGTTACAAATAAATGTTTGCAAGTAGATGAAATGCCAACACAATCTGTGAATAATAAGGATTTACTCTACTTTTACTATCAAGGTGAATATCTTTAGGTTTTATACACATAGAGTAACATTTTTTAAGGTCCTTTTTAAGTAATATAAAACTTAAATAAAATATATTATTATATCATAAATAGTGTTATTTGCAACATTTTCAATGATTTATCTTTCCTACCTCAGGACAATCAACAGTTGTTGAATTTCATCAAAAATTTCTAATATAGTATTAATTACATATGTACTTAACACTGTTTTTTTATTCTTTTTAATGTTTATTTATTTTAGAGAAACTGAGAGAGCGCAAGTGGGGGAGGGGCAGAGAAAGACTCCAAGGCAAGCTCCAGGCTCTGAGCTGTCAGCATAGAGCCCAATGGGAGGCTTGAACCCACGAACTGCAAGATCATGACCTGAACCGAAGTTGGATGCTTAACCGACTGAGCAACCCAGGGGCCCCATTTAAGTGCCAAGAAGATGCTATAAAATTTACTAATATATGTTACTAGTCAAACATAGGCTCTTTAAATTCTAAAAAAAGGGGGAACATCTTTGCCAATCTCAACATGCCAATCCAAAAGTTCCATTTCAAAAGCATTTAATCAAAAAAAGTTTAAAGGATGGAAAAAAGTACATTCAAACACACTGATTACATCAGCAGCACAGAGAAGAAATTGAGGTTAGATGACATAGAAATAATTTTCTGTTAACGAAAATACAAACTTGATGTTGATAAAAATTAAAAGTTAAACAATAAAATTATTCACTCTCACAAGTCAGTGAGAGTTGTTTAATGTATCTACTGTTATTACATACTGATTACATTTCCATATTCAAAAACTACTTAAAAAAACTCATGGTCAAGTCTTATGTGACAAACTAATGTATATATCTTGGAATTCTATAATGTAGAACCTCCAGGATGTAACTATAATTCAATTCAACTTCCTCATTTTTATATCTAAGACTTTAGTGACTACAAGCTCAGCTTAAGCCAATCTCAAGCTATAAGCTTCAACACATTTCTTATTTGTGGTGTGTGATATTATATATCAAAGAAGGCAAAAATTCACAGAGAAATCCAGGAAAGACAACTGCTGGGAGACAGTGGGTCTTTTTACATGACATGAGGTGTGTGGTCAGGGATGCAATAAAAGAGGCCTATTTGGATGATCACTGTAGCTATTCTTACTTTATTTTTGTAACCTACTATGAATTCCAGCCTGATCTACCCAAACTAAATGTGATTTTCTAACCAGATTTATCAGTTTTATTGAGAGAGATGTTTATTTATTGCTGAAAGGCAACATGACAGAATAGAAAAGCATGGCCTTGCAATTTAGACAGATCTGGTTTCAACCTTAGCTCTCCCAGTTACTAAAAGTACAATCTTGGCCTAGTAAGAAACTTTCTGACCTTATTTATTCATATGCAAAATAAGTAAATTAAATCTGTACACCAAATGGTTGTGCTGTGAAAATTAAATAAGTTAAAATATAAACAGCATCTAACGTAGAACTTAGCTATATATGATTACTCAATACATGATAGCTCTTTAGCACAAGATAATGTCAAAGAATTCTGAAATCATCTACTCAATTTCTTAGATTACTACATATTACCAAATATCCAAATATGACTGCTATTGATTTCACACATCATCCAGTTCTATGTACTATCAATTTGTAGAGTAAGTGAATAAAAAGAAAACATATGCCTTCAAGTCATGAGTACAAACATCAATATTTTGTCAATAAGCCACACAATGAGTAAGAGAACATATCAAAATCCATGCCGACAATTTTTCTCTCTGGGTCTTTGGAACAATATACTCAGAATTTATCATACCTAACTGATTTTCTAACATGGCACACAGAAAAAGAAGTGAGATAGTTAACTATTACTGTTTCAGTCAATAAAAAGTACAAGACGACTTTAGATATTGAATTAGAAAGCATCAATACTAAGCAATCTTCCTGTAATTCTGGCTGAAATTTTGATTCACGTTTTGAGCACAGAGTCAATAAAACTTTATCTTCAACAGATAAGACTTTCAGACTGAATTATCCTAATAGTTGGGTCGTCATTTCTAAGCACCTGTCTATCAAGAAAGACATCAAGAACCTTGCCCATGATAATTCCCTACTGTAAGACCATATTCTCTTACTACGAAAAAAAAAAAAAAAGAAAAAAGCCCTTTCAATTGTTCTGCAATTCTACAGAATCTTTTTAAAGATATACATATAGTTTGCCTCAGTGAAAAATCATGTAATTTGGTCTAGACCAGAGTAACAATACATTATAAATCAGTGTCTCATTTTGCTATAATTGCCTCCCTAAAATAGCTACAATGGGATCAATGTCTCAAATTCTGTCCTATTATACACACATTATTAAAAGCATCAATGACAAAATGCTAACTGAGTAAGGCAGAAGAGCAGCTGGTTCCACGGCTCCATGAAAAGAATGTTCTGAAAACAGTTCAAGAATGTTTGATCCACTTCATAAGGATTCTGTTCTAAAATTTCAAAGCCACATTTAAAAAAGTGATAATTGCTATATGCAGTGGAAAAGAGGAAGTCCAAATGTTGGAATTAGGCCAAACACTAGCAACAACAATCTTTTAGGTACTTAATGAATTTTGCCTTCTTCCTTCCTACCAAATATGGCTTTAACCTACATATTATGAATTGAAGGACCTGGGGATGTTTTTTACTTCTTTAAGGGAGGCACAGCTTTTTAAGGTTAATCAGCTGTATAGCATTCCGAATCACTTAGCAAGACAAAGGAATGTGCTGCCTAATGAAAATATAATCACCCACATAATTAAGTATTGAATAAATGTATTAGTTATAATTTTATTTTGAGACTGCTAAATCCATGTTCTCTTTCTCTTGTTCTTTCTTTGTCCCTGCATATTAATTACATTTGGGTTTCTTTCTATAGTAACCTGATGCCATATTCATATGGTTGAACTAGTCCAAAATTATTTCACCTTATAAGAAAAATAAAAGAGAGTATGTGAATTTCTTTCTTTCTGACTAATAGAAGAAATCATATTTAAACCTGTTTACTAAAGAAAGCTCACTGAGCATTGAACAAACCCTGGAAGAACTGATTCAAAAACTTACCCATAATGTAAGCCATGTGTATGAGCTTTACTAGTGTGGTTCATATTGTTGAGATTCAATTTATTCATCAAGTAGGAGACAGATAATGATTATAATAATACTGATCCACTTCAAGATATTGTGAAGAATGACTAATAGATGAGCCATCTGACATCACTATATAGAACAGGAAGCTCCATTTCTCATCCTGCAGTGTTCTGCAGTGGGTAATTACAAGCTTGTAAGGCCAGAGAACATAATGTGCCATACTTAATACCACTTGATGGGTACAACTCTGTCACCCTTTTCCAGCTACTGAATAATTTCATGCTCTGCAGATCATACTACTGTTTCCAAACATAGCAATGCACTCTTATCAAGCCTCTCAACTTGAGTAACAGAAATGCAAGAGAATACTTCTCACTTCCAAATAAATTTTGATCTCCTACTTACTAACTTCTTGCAGACTTTTTTCAATGATCCATTCAGAGCCCCACAATATTTCTTGGAGCAACTTCAAAGTCTTACTGTGTTACAGAACCCTATATGGACAAACTTTTTAATTATTCTAAAATGTGACTAAAATAAATATTATTCTTGTATCAAGATGCATTTTGCAACAATAAAGATGAAGGCAAAAGCTAAAAGGCAAAAGGTATGGGCAAGAATACTCAAACATTGTCTCCAGTCTTCCATTTCTGAGCTTTCTCCTTCAAGACTGTGCATTCCCCTTATTTAAAGTTATTCTCCAGAAGTAACCCTGACTGCAGTGTGGTTGACTCTCCAACATCCATACCACCTCCAAATGCTCAAATCAGGCCAACTATGATAACTTCCTCCCCCTTACCAGAAGTTAACATTAGGTTCAGAGAAGAATCGGTCTATGTCAATTTGCATTGCTGAGAGAAGATAGTTCTCCCACCCTCTCTCTCTCTCCTGGCCCCCACCCACTATGTCCCTTGATGAAAACCAGGAAATATATTGTTGCATTTGCTGTGGACAGCTACCTTAGATCAGGAGAGAAACTTGCCTCAAAATAAAGGGAGAATTATTGGTTCAAAGTATTTAAGGAAATCTCAGCCAAATCATCAGCTGACCACTAGGCTAACCGAGCACTTCAGTAGCAGCATATGACAGAGGTATCATTGGTATTCTTCATAAAATTAGTTGAAGATAAGATGTTATATCCTACCGTAAAATAACAAAAGCTAAAAATAAAATCACCAAGACACAAAAATTTGGATAATGATTAAAGAAATGATTTATTTTGCCAAAGACGACTTCACTTTTGTAATATCACTTAAATTAGAAGTTCCAATATGTATCTGAAACATCTAATTTATAAAACTTTATATTACACAAAATGTTTCAAGAATACATCTGCTGGGTATACCTGAAACCAATATGACACTGTAGATTTATTATACTGCAATTAAAAAAACAAATAGATCATTTTTAAAAAAATAAATCTATTGAATAAAGCAAGATACACTTAATAAGAAACGAAGATTTTCTCTAAATAAGAACTATTTTAAGTTTTCTGGTTTGCCAGGCATCAGATGCAATAGAACCTGGCAGAGAATATTAGTCCTCAATTGGATAAAACCCAAATCCACTCCCCAAACACCTGTAACTTCTCTAGTTCATTCGTAAAAGCTCACATAAACCTTATGGGTACAACCATAAATGGCCATTTCCCCCATTCAATACTTTAGGAAATGAATAAATCATGTTAAGTCTACAAGCCTGGCACAACAAAACAGTTGATTGCTAAATACTGTTTGTACTGCAAAAGTTATCCTAATCCAAGAAAGGCTTTTTAACTCTGATTCTCTCCAAATAACTAGTTTCTAGAAATGCCTTGTTATTTATTATCCTATAACACTTTAAAGTAAGATTTGGGGAAGAACATTCATTGACTTAATATTTCTCTCTAGTGATTTACATTTTCTAAAATCACTTTGTAGATATGTTAAAAAGCTATGATTATTGGATATCCTTTTTATTGTATTTAGTTCTCAACAAAAATTGATATGGAAGATAGCAATAGCAATTTTGCTCCTCTAAAATACTTTCAGTATAAAAGGAAATTTTTCTAGAAACATCATTAGAGTCCTAAATTGTGTAGAATGATCACTGAAAATGAAGGAAAAGTTTCAAAGAAGAAAAAGCTTCAAAGAATTTTAGAAACATGTAAAATAAAGTCTGATAAATAAAGTGTTTTAACCAGCAGCTATCCTACCAGTTGGTCAATTGAACAGGCTATAAAGCTAAGTGAGTGTGATCTGAATCAATTATGTACAAGAAATATAATTTACAATAAGCCCTGTTTCATGAAAATGCCATACACTACCCCAGTACCTCAGTAGCAGTTCTTTGCTCTCCCTCATGGAACCAGGAAAGAAATATAAAAACTTTTCTAACGTAATCGACACATACAAAAAATAAGTGCTGAGACATGAGTGCTCAAATAAATGACACAACCAAGGAAACAGAAAACAAGGGTGATTCATCCATCAATGGAGATAAATAAAATATCTCATGCCTTAGGCATTTTGAACAATCCTCTTTCAGAATTCAATATATTTGGGTGGGAAATTAGGGTTCACTCAGATGGAACCTTTCAAATGCAAAATTTACAAGGGTATAAATCTCCAACTAGGGCAGTAAAAAGAGAAATAAAAATTATATGAATAAGCAAGGGAGTTACCAGAAGGATTATTTAAAGCCACAACCAGTAAATTTCTACTCACATTAATGCAAAGAATGTATACTGATAAGGGATTGGTGATTTTTTAACCAACAATTCTTAAATCCATCCCATCATTGCTAAATAAAAATACAGCACCCATAAACTTTTGAGGAACATATTTCTCATCAATGTCTGTCTAAAATTCACCATCCTTCAAAGGCCATTACCAGGGCCACCATCTTCAGCACACCTACCTCCAAACCTGCCCTCCATCTTGACCACAGTGATTTTTCTCCAATCTTTAAACTCCACATATAAGGCCATATACATATTTACTATAATACGTTAGTATTTTCCCTTATATAGTTAGAGGCACAGTAATGTCACAGTTATGAAGAACTGACTCTACAGAAAGACCTGATTTCAAACGCTGGTACTGTCACCTGAGCTAATGTAACCTCTCTGTGCTTTAGTTTTCCAAGCTGTTAAATACGGAAGGTAACAGTAACAGCACTTTAGAAGGTCACTGAAAGAACTGAATAATACACTTAACTTGTCTGCCTAGGACTTTGACAATCTGTTAAGTTCAACTGCTACTACTATATTGTGATCATTTGCACACTTTTTTATCATATATTAAATTATAAATCCTTTCTGAAACAAGCAGAATACCAACAAAATAATTCATTGAGTACTCACTTGCTTTACCTAAAATCAATTTGTTATTATTTGCTAATTTGAGTGGAGATTAATTCTTCCAAAATGCCTCCCACATTTGTTTTTTGAATAAGTGTTTACTATTTTAGTATTCATCCCCTCAGCCTTTCAGTAGAAGAATACAGAGACAAAAGAAAGGAATCCTTTTCTGTCACTGAGAGTTTTTTGTTTTTCATCTATAAAGTTAAAGGACTGAGCTACCTCATCTCTAAGATGTCTTTTAATTCTCATATTCAAGAAACCTGTAATGGCCATTGGAATCAAATCATTCTGCTCTGTGCAGAAGCTACTCTTTTTAGTTTTGCCAACATTCTTTGCTTCTTGCTTAAATGCCCTTTCTTTGCAAAATGGAGTATCTGTGGTTTGTATTTTCTGGAGTACCATGTTACCTCACTTTCACCTCTGTCCAATCCTTAAAATGACAGATACATTGTTCTAATCTTCAAGATATATTATAAGGTCATATTAAGTCATATATACAGAGAGGGTGGTCTTGTTTTCTAGATGGTTTCTGAATGCACCATCATTAAATCACCTGTTAGCCACTTAGTGGGAGACCTTTAGAGGAAACAGGTCATGTGCTAACTCAAATCTATGAAATACTTGCCTAGCAAAAAATATTTGGCCTGAGGAATAAATGACTCATATAAACACCACCAGTTTTCACCTTGGCACTCCTTCAGTCCCCAAGTCCTTTTGGGCTTACAGATGGTCTTAATTAAAAACAAGTAGTTTCTAATTTACAACACAGGAAACATTTAGAATTTGTTGTTGAAGCAGAGTTAGTGGAACCTAGTAACCCCAATCTCACCCCCAGACAACTACCTCCATGGCTTTAATTCATTTGTACAGATTCCTGATGTGTTCATAAGTCTCTTTTGTTACAAGCATAATATGCTTCTATTGCACTTTTTAAAAAAAGAATTGACAGACACCATATCAAGTATTATCATTTTTCCACTTGAGTCCTTGAATTGTGTCAAGCTTGCAACAGGAGCTGACTACAAAGACCAAGAGGCCTGAGTCTAGAATATTAATGGCCGATGGGCTCCATCTTTCATATAGGCTACATTCTCTGTGACATCGGTGTCCAGAGCCTTCATAAAATGCAATGCTGCTTGTTTTGCACATTTGTGTGCTTGTCACCCAATTTTTCCTACAAACAATCCAGTAGCTGCTGTGTTTCACAACCACATTTCTTCAGCTTTGTATCATTTGTGTAACAAGAAGTCCATTCTACCAACAGTTTTCCTAATATAGTCTGGTTAAAAATCTTTAGCCTTTTTTTTGAATGGCAAACCCTAACCTTGGAATAATGAATGTCCTTAACCCATATGCACTCCACTTGACTCCCTGCAATAAACACACACACCAACACACAATTTGTCAAAGTTTTTCAAGAGGTGAGGGGGTGAGGTTGAAGGTCAAATTACGAACGGTAGGTTCATCATCTGGGAGACAAGCCAATATAAGTGTTCATAAAATGAAGCTTGAATTGGACTTATGGTATAATCCCAGTAGACCAGAAGTCACATACTATATTTGAGTGATTCCTCCCTGTTACTGAAAACTCATATTCTGTGTAAAAATTAATTTGATATTGACATTTTTGCATTGAGATACTCACACTTTTATGAAAATAAATGGAATTGGCTTATTTTATCAAAGCTTTCTTAATGCTTTTATTTCCAGAGTCAGAGAAGTTCTTTACACAAAATAATTATTCATTATTAACTTAACAAATGTACTTTTATTTCTTTTATTAAAGTCCTAAGTGGTTTTTAATGCCTTTAAATTTTTCAATTTCTCAATATTAACCATCTATTTAAACTAATCCTGCAAATAGGAAGGAAGAGAAAATAGGAGCTCAGAGGAGTATCACCTTAAAATGAAGCCTTCATCTGTTTTTGACCCCATCAGTCGCCATGCCATCAACACACATGGAAGAAATCGTTCTGTGAACCTGTAAGGAAAAGGTCTCGGAACCAACTCAGCTTCTGGGATGAAAGGGGCCTCTGGGTGCAGCTGTAACTCTGCGAAAAGCTTTGCAGGATCAGATAGTTACTCTTTATTCTAAAAGCAACGGTTTTTTTAAACCTGTACCCGATTTGTACGGTTCAAATTTAACTCTCCTAAAATGGAGAAGAGCCACAAAGATGATTAAAGGGCTGGAAAGTAATATCTAGGGGAAAGATTAAAGAACTGAGATTATTGCGCCTGGTGAAGGGAAAACTGATGGATGATTTAATAACATTCTTAAGGTATTTGATCAGTATTCCAGTGACCAGCTGCTCTCTACCTACAAGGAGGACGGAACCAAAGAAAACAGTAAGGATGAAGGACTTAGGTTAGATCTAAGAAAGATTTCTCAGAGAAGGAGGTTGTTTAATACTGGAATGGACTATCCTCTCCAAAAGTCCTCACCTCCCACCTAGATGACCATCCTCCTGGACTTAGTAGTTGTAGTGCTAATGGAAGGTGGGAGGATAAATCCTCTCATGTCTCTTCTATGTCCATAAAATCTTGGATTTTTAAGTCAGATTCTCTCACATATATTTTAAGACACAATTACGTGTACATAAAAAGTATTGGGGCACTGAAGTTAGAAGTCAACATGGAAACAGGTGTGGAAGATAGACACTCTTTCCTATACAATGCGTTCTCAGGCCTTACACAAAACAGCCCTAGAGTACAGTAAAACCCCCTTTGTTGGTCTTACAACCAAACAAAAACACTGCCCTCTTTACTTATCATGGAATAAGCAGAAGGATATAAGAAGAAAAGAAACAGAAGCAGATTTTTTCCTCATTGTGAAAAATGGCCCAAATATAGACATTTAACTCCCAAAGTCAAAGAAAGACACGCACAACGGAAAAGTATAGTGGACTATCTTTTTCCTTTTACCAGTATCTTGCTGTCCTTTGAAATACTAAGAAAAGCAGGATAATAATATCTGTAAAATTCATAGAATTTATCAAAGAAAGTGCTGTGTCACCTTGTAGGCCTTTCTATGATTATGTTTTATTTAAATGCACTCACATGATCCCACTGTTCCCTTTCTATTGCAGTAATTTGCAACAATTTTAGAGGACTTTACAAAGTGAATAAAAAAGAGCTGAAGCATCTGCAATTCAAGGCTTTTAAACTTTAATTCACAGAGAGCAGTCCTGAGAATAATTACCAGGGCTTCGTCATTTTCTGCTACACTGCACATGAAAGACGTGCTATCACTGTTTTTTAAAAAATACCACAAGACGCAATATTTTTAGAATTGTTATCATCTCTCACTTGAGTGGTTCAATAACTATAGCATTTGCTTTATGGTCCCCACTAGAGCTTACATAACTAAACATATACAATTATAGACACTCAAAATTAAGTGTCGTAGGCAATGTGTTGTTTTACAGAGTATTTGATTAAGGGCATGAAACAAATCTTTCAAATTCCTGGCTTCCCAAGAATTCTTAAGCCTATGGTAATATAATACACAATAAATGTGTGAGCCTTGAGAGAAATTTCTTGCATTGCAATTTGTCCACTTGATATCTTTACATTTTATAATTTCTATTCAAATAGCTATAACTCAAAATGAATTAACTAGATACTTTTGCTACCTGATTTAAAAAACTGAACTTTACTGTTTACCAGTGTAGCACTAATATTGACACAGATAAGACAAAATATAAAAGTTTAGTTACTATCATATTTTAGGAAGAGGTTAGAAGACCATTTATAATTTATTATCCCAATTGAGATACTTTTAAAAGTGAAAAGGGAGCTAATAATTAAACCATAACATCGGGAAAAAACTAGACTTGTCCTGGGCAAACTAGGAACTATGTTCACTCTTATCATAGAGCAACATGATCCAGTTTGTTATAGCCAAACACAGAAGCCTGCAAGGTCTCCAGGGACTTGGCCCTCTGGGCTGGAACTGGTATGCGGGAGATAATTAACTGGTATGAAGGAGTGGGAGGAAAGTTTATTTTGAAGGTCAAAGCATCTATTGAAAGGCCACTCCGGAGAAGCAAACAATGATGGAGGCCCAACCTGAAATAACAGAAGTGTCCTACCATATGTGTGGAGCACAGTGATGGGCAAAGAAAAGGCAGGAAAAACTTAGACATTCAGGGAAGGCAATCAGCAAGCATCAGGTTTGACTGGAGTTCAAGAGATGGATCCATTCATCCAATCACTGTACAAATACTAAATGAACACCTACTAACACCAACCTACAGTTAACCTTGACTATAGGGACTGAGCAACTAAAGCAGTGATAGCTAAACACAGGGTATTGGGTAAAAGCACAGCACATGATAATTTACCAAAACTACACCACAAAGTAAGAATTGAGTCTAAAAGAAAAAGAGAAGCTTTATGTTAAGAACTATGCCCATGGGGAGAGAAGGTATGTAGAGGCTGTTTTTTTTTTAACAGATGATCCTCTAGTTGTGTTGTATTAAATAAAAAAAATATTTTGCTGAAAAAGTATACCTAATATACAAAATAAAAATATTAATAACAATAAGGGCATCCAAAGTAGCAGGAAATAATTTTTTTCATGTTTTTTTTATTATATTTTTTCCATAATATTTTATTGTCAAATTGTTTTCCATACAACACCCAGTGCTCTTCCCCTTAAGTGCCCTCCACCATCACCACTACCTCTTTTCCCCCCTCCCCCTTCCCCTTCAACTCTCAGTTCATTTTCAGCATTCAATAGTCTCTCAAGTTTTGCATCCCTCTCTCTCTCCGACTCTCTCTCCCTCCTCCGCTCCCCCTGGTTCTCCATGAGGTCTCTCCTGTTTTCCTGCATGTTTATTTATTTTTAAGAGAGAGAGAACAAGCAGGGAGGGACAGAAAGAGAGAGTCACAGAATCAGAAGCAGGCTTACAGCTCAGAGCCTGACATGGGACTCGAACCCATGGACCACAAGATCATGTCCTGAGCCGAAGTCAGACACTTAACCAACTGAGCCACCCAGGTGCCCCAAAAGTAGCAGGAAATAATATTCAGGAAGATAGACACTGTCATAAGCAGGCTTTTCAAATTCCCTAAGACTGCTCAGAGGTAACATTTTATAACAGTGATGATTCTAATGATAAATATTGAAACTGTCCTTCAGGTATTGCAGGCAAATAGTCATATCTTAATATAAAATTTAGCAGAGATATTAAATGCAAATGATAAATCTGTATAGTAAGCATGATGGTAGTGCTAGAGATCTACTAATTCTAATAGTAAACAAACATTAAAGTAAAAGTAAACTTTAGAGACTATGTCATTATCATTCACATCAATAAAATTCTGATCAATGGATATTCAAACACTGTAAGGAAAATAAATGGTATTCTAAATGTTGATGAGTGAGTATCCTATCAAATCCAAAGGCATTCCTGTTTTCTCAGACGTGATTTGAGATTTTACCCTGTGAACCTGCTTAACATATTTATTATAATTAGTATATCTATATATCTACACGGTATCTTTATAGCTAATCATCAATTATAGATATAAACAAATATTTCTGAATAAATACTCAACAAATCTTAAAATTTTGTAAATATTTTAGGATTAAATTGTAGTTCAACTTAATTTTTTTAAAGAACTGACATTACCATATTCATTTTTCTCCATTTATGAGTCTATCCTCTCTTTCCTATTTATTTTTTTCTCTCTATTAAAATCTTCATTAATGTACTTACTCACTTTAGAGACTTGTTAAGTCATCCAGGAAAAGACTTTTGCTCTGGGGCTTGTGAAAGATACAAGGATGAAACCACACACAAGTCTTGCCTTCATGAAGCTTACAGGGACACACAAATAACCATTGAAATGCAAGGCAGATTGCCACTAAAAAAAAAAAACCAGAATATGTACTCTACAGGTTCATATGATAAAAAAAATTATTTCTAAATTGAGAGGCCAGTATTTAAAATGGACTCTAAAAGTTAGAAATAAAAAAGAAGAATGTAATCAAAGACTTAAATGAGAATGCTCGATGTTTGTGTGTTTGAGAAATTTAAGTGTCCCAATAAGTTGGAACATATGATACAGGGGAAAGTAAGCAGAGAGATAAGCCTGAAAAGACAGGAAGGAGCCCAATCATGGAAGGCTCTGGAAGTCATATAAGGAAAGATGAAGGAAAAGAAATCAGCTAATGTTCTTCTATAGCAAAGTAGATATCAATTACAATCAGCTCAAAGACTATTAAAGGATCCTACAAAGGGTAATGTGAGCCTTAACTAGGGCAGATATAATAATGTTTAGGTACAATTGCAGTAGGTGGATAGCAAGAGGAGCAGATTTAGCAGATGAAGTTAATCTTAGACATGCTAAGTGTGAGGGAAAACTAAAGCATTCTGTAGAATAACCACCAGGTAGGTAAAAGCATGGGCTTCAGCTCAAAAGACAGGAATCGAAAGTAAAGATATGGGATTCATCTGAGCATATAACACCAAGAAAAAGAATATAAAAACATAAGAAGTGAGATACAAGCAACAAATCATGAGGTACTCTCACCAAGCAAAGAAATAAGAGGATCTAGAAGAAAGAGATTGGAGACAGAGGAGCTGACTGTCACAGAAGCCAAGGGATAGAACGTTGACTGAAGACAGTGTAGTCAACAGAGTCAACTGCCAAGAGAGTTGAAAAGAATGAGAACTGAGAACGGGCCACCAAGGTAATATGTGAGAATGTTTCACCTGCTCCTCAACCTATATAAATTTATTGGTATGATTACAAATACTATTACTCCATAATTCTCAGTCAGGGTAACCTGAAATGTTTTATCCTCCATCTAGCTTTTTCAAAGCTATGATTAATCAAAAGGTGATCAACATTTCCCTTTTTCACATTCTCATCATTTCTATCATTAAACATGTGTAATTCAACTATAGCAGGTTTATTTTCCTCACAACTGTGTTCAGAATATATCTTGATTCTGCATGGAAGTTGAAATCTTCACCAGTTATGTGGGCAATCATATGGGACACGTCCCCTGCCCCACCTACTCTTTCAATTAGCAGGCATAAAGGCACATGAATCTTGAGTGGCACTGTACTAAGTTCTGTGCTCTGCCTGTCTCCATGAATGCAGCATTTCAGAGCTGTCCCACAAAAAATTATCAGCATCTCTCTGGCCTCATAACTAGCTTGAAAGTAAGTATCCATCAGTCTCCACCCATGCAATGCAATAAAGCCAAGCCAGAGCACTAGTCACCCCCCAGCTGCTGGGCTACTCCTCCTCTCATTGCCTGCAGATGATCATCTGCTTATCAGACGTCAATCCAGCTCTCCCGGGAACAGCTGATTAGTGAGGGATGGGTGAAATGGCCACCGAGCAGCTGCACCATTTTTCTGGGACAAAGCACGATGGCTAACATTTATGAGAAGATGAATGTAGAAAAACTAAGCATTGAAAGCCCTTGATAAGTGCAGAAGCATTGCTCAAGTCAGCACCTGAGCAAAAACTTTCAATTACTTTTCTGACAGTACCCATATAAGGAATACAGTTGGCTAGTGGCACACAATTAACTGTGAGGTTTGTGCACTTATTCAGCATACATTTATTGACCACCTACGAGATGCCAGACTTTATAGTAAGAACTAGATATTTTAACCAACTTGTCTAATTCCTATGGATCATGGCAACCATCCAGAAACGTCTTCCTTTTGTTCAGATCCAACCTGACTTTTAAGAGTCCAGCTCAAATGCCAGATCCCCTAGAAAGGTTTCCTAAAGTATCCCAGGCCAAAGCAACAACTCTTTCCTCTAAATTCTCACAGCACTCTATTTGGATCTCTTTTATGGAACACGGTATTCCCCACCGTAATTATTTACATGTGTCATCTCCTAATAGACTGTAAATGACTTGAACCCAAGATTCATGTCAGTTTAATAACCCAACATTTTCATGTTCCTCAGGGCATAATGCAGCTCCTTGCATAATGAATATATTAATGAGCTACCTGCTGTCCACCTTGGCACAACACAGATTAGACGCTTGTGAGAAAACATTTCTTTATTCTCTACACTAAAAACATTTTTAAAATCTAAATGGAGAGACAAAATAAACAAATAAGGTTTGTATTTGAGTGCAATATAGTAATAATCCAAATTCCAATGTCAGTAATACTGAATCTATCACACTTTGAGATTTAACTTCACCTTTTTGTCTATTAAAGAAAAGGTTAATTAAAAATAAAAAAGTACTAAAGTAAACATTCATGACCTACTCAAACTTTCTAGGTGAACTGTTTTTCAGTATTTTGAAACATTAATTATGTTTGAGGCTTATACAGTCATTAAAGCAGGCCAAATAAGTTTTCTACTTTCCTCTGTCAACAAAACATTTGTTAGCAAGAAAATTGGGTTATATTATGTACTTGAAACAATTTTTTAAATTTATACTTCATTATAAATAATCCATAATTCATATAGTTTGGTAATTCATGCACAATTCCTTCAAATGCTCTGATGAAAGAAAGCTTAATGTTTTAGAGTAATAATGAAGGACTTATGGACTGCACCCACTAAGAACTGTGAGGTAGGAAGTAAAACCCACTTTCTGGGATGCTTGGATGGCTCAGTTGGTTAAAGTGTCCAAAGACTGATTTCAGCTTAGAGTATGATCTTACAGTTCCTGAGTTCAAGACCCGCATTAGGCTTTATACACTGACACCACAGAGCCTGCTTGGGATTTGGGATTCTCTCTCTGCCCCTCCCCCTGGCTTGTACATGCATACACATACTCTCTGTCTCTCATTCTGTCTCTCTCTCAAAAAAAAGTATTTAAAAAATAAAAAATAAAACCCACTTACTTTCTTGAGGAACTAGGAACAGTAGCGACTGATATGGTATAGTCGAAAGAATAATGGTTACAAGTTTAGAAACCTGGATTCTACAGGGTGCTGTATATACCTGTGTAAGTTTACATGTATATATGTGAACATGTATGTGTATATATGTAATACATACATGTGTATCATGTATCATATTTTAAATATATGCCCCCCTTCTTTTCACCATCCCCGGATTATGAACTCCTCGAACACAGGAACAATGTGTACTCATCCTTCTGTCCCATACAAAGTCTAAATAGGTACCTTGTTTGTAGCAGTTAGTAAATAAACTTTGGTTCAATTGAGCTGAATTGAATGTAATTTCTTTAGTAAGCTTGCCCATTACCACATTTTGATCAATATACTTTAAACACATCGCCCAGCAGAGAGATTTTCTAAGTTTCTGGCAGGGTTTCCAAACCAATAAATAAATTAATTCTTTAAAATGAATTCTCGATATTTCTGGATATCTCTTGAGAAGAAAGAAAAGGGAAAAAAGAAAATTAGCATTTCGTGAGCTTCTACCATGCACCAGGCACTGTGTTAAGAGCTTTCATAGAATTCCTAGTTTCAAAAAGCATTGATGCAAATACAATCCTTACAAAAATTAATGTTGGGGATAGATTACAGAGTCACTGGACAAAGAAAATGCTGTCTCTTTCTATGATATGAAATCTGGCAGTTAAACTATTGAAAAAATAAGTATCCTTCTTGAATGAAAAAATACCCTCTTCTCAATGAAATTTTTATTTCATGAGAAAGCTCTGTCACTTAGAGCAATAAGAATATGACTTTTGGGACGCCTGGGTGGCTCAGTCGGTTAAGCATCTGACTTCGGCTCAGGTCAGATCTCACGTTCGTGGGTTCAAGCGCCCTGTCAGGCTCTGTGCTGACAGCTAGCTTGGAGCCTGCTTCCGGTTCTGTGTCTCCTTCTCTCTCTGCCCCTCCCCCTCTCATGATCTGTCTCTCTCTGTATTAAGAATAAATAAAAAAAAAAACATTAAAAAAATTTTTTTTAATTAAAAAAAGAATATGACTTTTGTAATTTTTCAAGAATCCTGAGCTTAGCCATGATAAAAAAAAATGTTGTTTCCTCTAAAATAGTATCCTTGCAATATTTAATCTCACATTTCGAGAGTAACTTCCTCTTATGCTACAATTCAATTTAAAAATAAAACTTAAACCATCAGACCGCATTGTTAAAACAAACCCAGACTCCAATGAAGTTGAAAATTTGGTGTAAATCTCACAGGCTTCGTGGTTTGAGTGCTTTCCAAATTTATTTTAACTCACTGCTCCAAAGCCACGGTTCTCCCTCAGGCAGAGGATCTCAGAATGGGAAAGAGAATGAATATTTGTGGTCAGAAAGCTACCTGGAGCAACCCTCTCCCTCCCCTCAACTTCATCCCCTTGCAAAGGAGAACTACTACTCACTCATTTATTCAAATAATTTTTATCATTATGTACTAGACTGCTTTAAAAAATCTCTACCTTTTTTTCTGGTTTTCCCCTAAACCAGCAAAGTACAAGTGAGAAGCTAATGAAAAATCAAAAGAACAGCAACAAATAAATTCTTCTCATTAAAACACTCAGTAACTTCAAAATATTGATACTTTCTGACACTTTCATACATATTTGCCTCACAAAGAATACTACATCTGTTACATACTCCTACAAAACTTGCTTTGAGTTTCAGACACATCAAAGTTTCTATTCCATTCTACTTTTGTGTCTTCACTTACTTAAGTGAAATGACTATTTTATAGATTTCAAGTGACAGTTCAGAATTCACAACTGGGTTTTTGAGCAGAGAACACCAAGTTCCCACATTGTCTGTTCATCAGGGCTAATCCCACCTTTTCCCATGTGAACTTGAAGCTTTTGGAAAGGAGCCACATAGAGAAATTATACACAAATATGAACATTTGAAGCATTCCCCTGGGTGTGTGTGTGTGTGTGTGTGTGTGTGTGTGTGCCTGTTAGTATAGATTCAACCTAGGCAGAAAAGCAAAGGAGTTTACCATATTGTTAAAAGTGGCCTTACTTCTAAACCAGTGTTTGGTTGAGGCAATGTTAATACCAATGCAGTTTTGTGGCAAAGTGGCGAGAATACTGGGAACCGAGACAGCGCCATCTGACCTCTGAGTTGCCACCATCACTACCAGGAGTCTTCGGTAAGTCTCATGGAAACTTCAGGCCTAGTTTCTTCCTCTATGAAACAAATTGGCTATGCTAGATCATACCAAAAGCCTCTTCCCTCTCTCTGTACTTAGACTATTTTTAATATTTTGCCCTTGACATATTGGAGTCCAAGAAAGTTAATGAGTCAAGGGAAAGTCTCCTGTGAGATATAGCCAAATCCCTAACAAGAACTTAGCTAACTTGGCCACATTGACTACTTCCCCATAGCAAATATTATCTAGGCTTATCTACCTACCAAAAAAGGTGCTTCTTATCACTCTGTGTGAGTTGGTATTCTGCTGAGGTACATTCTTTTCACAATAGCATGTCTAATCAAATGAAATTCCTATTCTAATTGCTACATAAAAGATCAATCATTGTATCATTCATAACATCTGTACAAATAAAACCTCTAGATATGTAAGGGGGTTGGGAAATTTTATATTTCATATATCATGTTCCCACAGCTTGTCTTAATATTGCACTTAAGAATACAATTTGAAGATAAATTTTCACCCCAAGTCTGAAATGTAATTTTGCCTAAAACCAGTTTATTATTACATCTCTTTGTAGTTCATATCTTATATTTTTAGAGTATTAGCTCATTCCATGTTTAAAACAGAAAGACAATCACTGTGTTATTTACCCATGAAAGATGATAATGCACAGCTTAACATCTGGCAAGCAAAAGAAAATCATGACTATCCCTCTTAATGTAGGAAGAGCCCCCCATAAGGGAAGCAACTTGAACTAAAGGGAAATATCTGAATAGGAGGAAAGAGAGCAAAAGGAGCAAATGAAATTTGGTAAGAGACTACTGTGTTTGAGCCTTTTCCCTAGACACATTTAGTACTCACAACTCCATAAGGTAGGTATTATTCTCATTTATAAATGAGCAAACTAGGATCAAAGACATTGTTATTCCACAGCTAATAATGTGTCATTGGGCTTCAAGCCCAGCTCTGTCTCCCTCCATGAGGTTATGGTGCGTCCAGATTAAAGGTAACTGGACAGCATACACACTCCATAATGAAGTGGGCATGTAAAAGAAAATGCAATGAGTTCCAGATTGAGACTTTGAAAACCATGCACTATAAGAAAGAACTCTGAGGAGGAATTAGGTAAGAGGAGAATCAAGATTTAACAATAGTCATCAACATAAAGAAGGAAAGAAAATTTCAAAAGGTTGGCTGAAATCTTAAGCATTCAGAGTTGGCTACATATGAGGACAGACTGAATACCTGTTAATGATATCACCATTACCCCCAAGTAAAACACCTGTAAATTATCACTGATGCCTTCATCTCCCTTACCAATTACAAACAGAGCCCAAATGAATCTTCTTTTCCATTCTCTCTGCTCCCCCACAACGTCAGACCCTTATAAATTTACAGTTGAAAACTGCAGTAACTTGGTCTCACAGCTTCCAGTCTGTGTCCTTGATACTTTCTAACGTAATCTCCCTTAAACAGTCTGACCATATACTCTTCTGTGCAGAAATCAAAATGGTTTTCCATTAACCAGACAATATTCATCCTTACAGTCTTTTCCATTACCCATTTGCATTCTTATATTTAACTGCTCTCCATTATGTTATATGCCTTAAAATTATACATCAATAAAACTGGAAAAATAAGACAATTTTTTAAAGAGAGAAAAAATAATAAATTGTTCCCCAATATGGCCCTGGCTAATCTTATGAGCTCTGTGATCATTACACTAGCTGTTTGACCTTGGGCACGTTAGTGTATGTGTGCTTCAGCTCATTATCAGTAAAACTGGAATAAATACTAGTAATTACCTCATATAATTATTTTGAGAATGAACTGAATTAAGTGTGAGTATAAAATAAAGTGTAAAACACTTGAAATAGTAGCTGCACTGTTCAATAAGTGCTCAGTAATATTCATTTACCAATAAATATTAACCATCATTACTGTCATCTTATTAATAAATAATAAATTAAAATTATTTTTATTACCTTTTCAGCCAAATACTGTACAACACCCCAACATAAACATTATTAACAATAAGGAAAATAATAATAGCAATAGAGACATCAAAATTTGAACATATATAATCTGGCCCTAGAGTTATGCTTTAACCACTATACTTTGATGCCATGAGGAAATTATCAAATTATTGCCTTTAAAACATAACTCCAAGCATGCATTTTTGTTATTTCTTCTATCTGAAGGATCATCTTACTCTCAAATTATCAAATTCTTTTTTTTTAATGTTTTTTTTATTTACTTTTTTGAGAGACAGAGAGAGACAGTGTGAGCAGGGGAGGGTCAGAGAGAGAGGGAGATACAGAATCTGAAGCAGGCTCCAGGCTCTGAGCTGTCAGCACAGGGCCCGATGCGGGGCTGGAACCCACGAACCGTGAGTTCATGACCTGAGCCAAAGCCGGAAGCCGGACGCTTAACCAACTGAGCCACTCAGGCGCCCTTCAAATTATCAAATTCTTAAATATAATATTAAAAATTCCATCCAATTACTGTCTTTCTAAAGACATCTTCTCTGAGCTTCCAGCCAAAAGTTATGCTCTGCCAACTTCTAATTCCTTTTATACCTTTATTTTCTTGTAAAACATTAATTCATTGTTACCAAAATTTGAAATCATAATATAGCCTGCTATATTTTCATTTATTTTAAAACTTACAGCTCACTCTCAAATATGTCAATTCTCATGTGTTATTTCCCTGGCTAAGGCACTTGAGGACAAGGATGGGGACAGAACACTTCTGAGTAACTTCAGCACCCCCGGTACAGTTCCTTACAAAGAGTAGATTTCTTCATAGACTTCGTGGAGGTCAGTTTCATTGACTGGCTGGAAAAGAAACCAAACTAATTTTCACAATGAGAAAAATTTGTAAAGTATTTAGATGGTAAATCCTATTTTCCCTTAAAAAATAATTCTCTGGGGGCGCCTGGGTGGCTCAGTCGGTTAAGCCTCCGACTTCGGCTCAGGTCAGATCTCATGTTCGTGGGTTCGAGCCTCGCGTCAGGCTCTGAGCTGACGGCTAGCTCAGAGCCTGGAGCCTGCTTCCAGTTCTGTGTCTCCTTCTCTCCCTGACCCTCCCCCTCTCATGCTCTGTCTCTCCTGTATCAAAAATTAATAAAAAACATTTAAAAAATTTAAATAAAAATAATTCTCTGATTTCAAAAGCAAAAAGGTTTTCATTTACAATGTCCAAACTATCATTTATTTCTTCCAAATATACCATTGATACTTCTTAATTACTAGAAAAATAGCATTCCATTGCCATAGTGGCTAAAAGAAAAAATTTGTAGACAGGAACTACAATTCTCTCCCTGACACTAATGGCATTTTCCTTTCCTACGTCCTTATTTAGATTTAATACAGAAAGCCCAAAGGTTATGTTAATTTCAATGACCCTAGTTCTGATGCACTAGGAATGCCACATTAAACTACAATAGCAGGATCTTCCTGATAGTTTAGGACGATTACTAAAAGCATCAATTAAAATGAGACATATTCGTGTTTATACTGCTAAGTATTTTTATATTTATGCAAATAATTTTAGATGTATATGCAAGCATGGAGCTCCTATCTATTTCCATTTTTTATAGCTATCTCTGGTATCTTTCTCCATTTAACCCATTAAAGCAATGCTCGGTTAAAGCAACAACAAACAAACAAACAAACAAACAAAACAGAAAGGAAAAGACAAGCAATATAGCCAGAGGCTGCCTTATCATTTATGCATTGCATGCCCACTGCAGGGAGATTCTTGAAAATAAATAAAGATTTAATGTGTGACTAACAAGACATGAATGAACTCTTTCTGAATATTGTTCTTGGAGAGCTAGAATTTCAAATTCTGACTCAAGATGCAACTGCACCAGGTACAAAGTGAAAACAGACAAGAAAACCCTCTTTAACCCAGTTTCTTACTCAAAGCTGCCTCGATTATTGACATCAATATTTTGAAAATTTTTTTTTAATTGCTGGATATCATATTGCAACTCTTTGAATCCCCTTTTATTCAACTAGTACTGAGCAACAAGGGACAAGAGAGGGGACATTTTCATAATAAGTTGATTTCTTAATTTGGAAAGACCTACATAGAGAAGTGAACAGGGAAAACAGTAAACTGGAGAAGAATTACATAAAGCTTTTGCAACTTACACAGGAAGAAAATATTTTGGGGCGCCTGTGTGGCTCATTGGTCAAGCATCTGATTCAGCTCAGATCATGATCTCACAGTTCCTGAGTTCAAGTACCCTTTTGGGCTCTGTGCTGACAGCTCAGAGCCTGGAGCCTGCTTTAGGTTCTGTGTCTCCCTCTCTCTCTGCCCCTCCCCCACATGCACTCTGTCTCTCAAAAATAAATAAACATTAAAAAAGTGTTTTAAATAAAATATTTCTGCCTATACAAATAACCAATATTGCTTTGAACATGTTGTCTCCTCCAAAAAGTTTTACTTAAAGCTATACTATTTTTTAAATGTCTAAGGGAAAAATGTATGTGAAATAGGTAGACATATTCTATAAATCATGATATATCTTTACCATGTAAATACTGATAATGATGTTTATAAATATTTTTAATAACATGGGAAGTATTTCTAAATAATGTTAAGTGAAAGAATAAGATATTATCTATAGCATATGATCTCAACTACATAAAAACATTTTAACATTGTTTTAAAAGGAAACATGTTAAACATTAACAGGCATTGCCTTAGGTTAGTAAAACTCTCTCTTCTATAAATTCTTATATTCAAGCTCATATTACCTTCATAATCTAGGGAGGAAAAAAATCAACACTGAAAGAAAAAGATTTTCAAAATTTAATTCAAGCAGAAGTACTAGCCAATTCATTTTTATATCTAAATTTAATCTATAAATTATAAAGAATGATACAAATTACTGTTATTACTACAATTATTCTAAAAATAAACCAAGGGAAATTTCCTATGAAAACTAGGAGGTAATAAAAACCATAAAAATGTTTAAGCAGCCTCATTTCAAATTATAGTATTTTGAGGTATTATGTCTTTGAGATCTAATTACCTCTAACTTCATAAAGTCAAAAATAGCATCCTTCATGCTAATACTATTTAAATAATTTTTATGAATATTACTATACCATGGTTTAAGATATGGGATTCTTCCCAAGAGTGTTCAGTCTAGTTCAGAACTGAGTTACAATCACAGGAAATAAATAACATTGCAAGAAGAAAAACTATTCAGGATCATGTCAGAGGTCAATACACCACTCTAGAGTCTGAGGAAGAAATCAGTAAGGGGAGGATTTGTCAGGAATGCTGTGTTAGGGAGGCAGGAAAGTGAAAAATAAAGCAGAGTTTGTTAAAGTAGGATCTGAGATTCATCTACAATTGAATGATTGGGCAAACCAGTAAAAATGTAAAACCAGACGGTGACTATAGTTAACAATATATTATATATTTGAAAGTCACTAGGAGAATGGATCTTAAAACTTCTCATCAGAAGAAAGGAAAAATTTAATAGCATTTATCGTAGTACACAGTTCAACGCTAGGCACATTCTAAATGCTAAATAAATATTTCTTGAATTGAAATCAGCTTCTGGATATAAAAAATTGTGTTCCCCTCTAACAGTTAGCATTTTCCCCCTTGAGCATCTCTGTAGGCATCTGACATTTGCTATTCTCATAGCAAATTGTCAATGAGGCAATAACAGTATTCTCATCTAATACTTTGATATTTAGCATTTTAAAATATCCTTGGCTCATGTTCTTTGCCTTTGGGTCCCCAATAATAAGGCACTGTAGGTCAATGAGTGGTAAGATAACATGCCTTATGGTCAGCATGATCTTGATTTCTGACCTGTTCATGTTCAGAGCATTTCTTCATCTCTCATTTATATACCTCCTATATTATTAAATGTATGATATAATGCAAGCTCCAAAACTCTCCCATCTTAACCATAACCAACTATACCTATTGATAAAAAAATTATTTTATATAATAACAGCATGATACTCTGTATTTATAAACACTGCAAGCCTGAAAGAGCCGTTCCTCTCAACTTATTAGCAAAAGTTATTGATTAAAAAAAAACAAAGAATATCCTCCAATTTGTAAAATACATATTACTTCCTTTAGAGTTTCTCTGACAAAAGAATCATAATGAAGCTCAATCTGGACAAAACACTGAAATAAGCATATATATTAACATCCCCATGGATCACACAAAGTGATTTTATAACTTTATACAAAATCATATTTTATTAGAAGGAAGGATTTTTCTGGCAATTTGTCCATCAAGAGCTTTCAGACTAAGAAGAATAATTTATTTTAATTGCACATTATGAAATCCTTTACAGTATATCGTATGGAGATCTGCTGGAGATATATTTCAAAAGAATACAATAATTAACTTTCAAGGGTAGTAATTCTTTCATTGTATTCAATACTTTGCAGGTTTTGAATATCCCTATTTATGACTTAAGGGGTGACATTGTCAGAAAGGTTCAAATGCTAGTAATAAAAATAATTAAAAGATTAGAAAATAAGATTGATATAAAAGTAAGGAAAAACTCTTGGATATTAGAGGAAAACAGGAAAATTTGGTAATATCCCAGGTATGTGTACAGACCTCTTAACTTTACCTAAGAAAGATCAGAAACAAGTTTATATTACAGTGAAGAGAAATTTAAGTTAGATACTGGAAACAACCATCTAATTTGAAGTTTCTTGGTTCCTACAACCTATTACTATGAAAAACTACAGATTCTGTTCCACTGAAAATTGGTATGAGGTTGATGGGTCGATTGATAACTTAAACGCTGTTTAAAAAAAAAACACCCTTGGGGCACCTGGGTGGCTCAGTCAGTTAAGTGGCCAACTTCAGCTCAGGACATGATCTCATTGTTCGTGGGTTCAAGCCTCACATCAGGCTCTGTGCTGACAGCTCAGAGTATGGAGCCTGCTTTGGATTCAGTGTCTCCCTCACTCGCTGCCCCTTCCCCACTTGCACTCTATCTCTCTCTCAAAAATAAACATTGAAAAAAATTTTTACCCCAATGTTCATAGCAGCAATGTCAACAATAGCCAAAACATGGAAAGAGACAAATGTCCATCACCTGATGAGTGATCAAGAAGTGGTATATATATACAATGGAGTATTACATGGCAATGAGAAAGAATGAAATATGGCCATTTGTAGCAAAGTGGATGGATGTCGAGGGTGTCATGCTAAGCGAAATAAGTCAGGCAGAGAAAGACAGATACCATATGTTTGCACTCATAGGTCAAACAGGAGAACAGGAGAAACCTAATGGAGGACTATGGGGAGGGGAAGGGGGAAAGAGTTGGGGAGAGAAGGACGCAAAACCTGAGAGACTATTGAATACTGAAAACGAACTGAGGGTTGAAGGGAAGGGGAAGGGGGGAAAAGAGGTGGTGGTGATAGAGGAGGGCACTTGTGGGGAAGAGCACTGTGTGTCATATGGAAACTAGTTTGATAATAAACTACTTAAAAAAAATTTTATAAAACCCTCTCTGTCTCTGGAATTTTATACTACATCATTTCTTCATTTTCTATCACTGAGCCCTGTGTGTTTTATTACTTACATTTTCTAAATTCTCTTCTTTCATACTACCTTGAGAATGTATTTCGCTCAGTAACATAAGAGATACCACTCTAAAAAAAAGTATACCTCAATCATTGGTTCATTAAATAAGTATTTGTTGAATGTCTTTTATGGGCCAACCACCATGAAAAATTCTTGGCATTCAAAGATGGACAGGAGAGAGTCCCTTCCCATATAAACCTTAGAATCAAATGGAACAAAGCATCCAACAGGAAATAACAAAAAGGGATTATAAAAGCAATTTTGTTAATACTGAGTCCTATGGAATCCAGACAGAAGCACATAAGCAGCAGAACTTAAGCTTCAGGAAAAAAGAGAAATTTAAGCTGTAACTGAAGGCTGAGGAGGGTGAAGAGCCTCCTATAATACCATAGGCAAAGATGCATAGGTTGAAAAGAGCATACAACAGGAGAGAATAGAAAATACTGCACTAGATAAGGCCCACCAAATGTCCTGTTACCCATACTTACATGTTTGGATTTGTTTCAGTATTTACCAGGTTCACCTTAGAAGGAACACTCCGGCTATGTTGTGGAAGACTGGAGAAGAGCAATAACATAGTAGGACAAAGCAGTCAGTAGGTTGTTACGATCAACCAAAGAAAGATACTGGTGGGCAGGACTAGAGTAGCAGCAGAAGGAGCAGAGAAAAGTAGACAGACCTGAGAAATTTAGGAGAAGAATAGATAGGAGTTGGTGAATGAAAAGTATAGGGAGCGTAGGTGGAGTCAAGGGATAGTTTTCAAGTGACTGATTTGGACAATGACCACCATTCACCAAGAGAAGTACAGTGGAAAAAGCAAATTAGATAGGGAAAGGGGAATGATAAATTCAATCTGAGACATTTTGACTTTGAAATGTCCAACTAGAGACCAGCCTACCGATCAAATCCTTCTAAGGAGATTTCAGATGAAATCCCGCAGTGGTATCACTGGCATCACCAGGTTCACAAACATCCTCAGAAATCCCACCCACTCCCAACAATGAATTCTGACTTCTACTATTTTAGACTATGTAGTTTTTGCCCCTGATATGGGGTAATTAATTAGTTTCATTTTATTGTATAGAAACCAAAAGCACCTTTGTTGAAGGAAGTAAATGTTTTCCAACTTCGAAAGACAGTCTTTCTAAAAGACAGGTTAAAACGTATGCACCATAATTTCTAGTTAATCTATCTATAATGTCTTTTTTAAATAATGAAAATTGAAAGCAAGTTCAAATTCAAGTCCATGAATCACAATCTTGGTCAGACATTTTTGACATTTCCAATTTTAACCATGTCACTAAGATGGAAAAATTCATGATTTAGTAAGCTGTGTAAAGCTCACTGTTCATCCAGTATTTAATTAGAAAGTCCTCAAGTTTGCATGGCAAACCATGAGCTATATCAGTTCAACTGTCCTACTCTAATCTATTAACCTATCTATTAAAGCTAGAGAATTGAGATACTGGAAAGTATTAAGCATGGACTAAAACTTTGGACTGATCATATCTGCAATAAATGCTCTGAGCTGAAGGCCAAGTGACAATTTAAACAGCACTTCTTTCTTTAAACAAACTGACTATGCTTTCTCTTTGGTATTTTTTAGGTAATAGTGAGATTTTCCTTACACTTTTTTCAACTAAAATGAGCTTATTAAGGCAATAAATGCCTGTTCTTGCATCTATTTTCCTGACTTAGTAATAGTATATACTAAAAGGGGGCAGGAAGTGTTTGTGTTTTATGTCATTTGAATCATACAAAGAATTGAAGATAAAACAACTTCAGAATGCCAACGTCGGGATTCTTCTCCAGAATAGCCACGGTTGTGGCCCTATGCTGCATACCT
This sequence comes from Suricata suricatta, assembly GCF_006229205.1. Lineage (NCBI taxonomy): Eukaryota > Metazoa > Chordata > Mammalia > Carnivora > Herpestidae > Suricata > Suricata suricatta. Next base: position 107,340,367 of record NC_043700.1, on the reverse strand, counting down.
CCAGGCCTCCTAAATTTACTTTCTGAATAGTTGACCCACTGTTTCTGATTATCTACCTGCTAAAAGGCTATTAAAAAAGAGGCAACAATAAGAGGGCAAGCACTGAGAAAGTCAATCTAAAAAAAGAAAAGAATTAAACAATGTATCAAATTTTACTGGTAATATGTGTTTAAAACAATAGAAACTATAAACCAAGCCATCAGGGAATAAAATAGCCCTTGCCTTTCATATTAACATAATGCTTTTCTAGTCAGTCTCTTCTCCCAAGCAGTTTTCAATTCCCAACTCACCCTTCCTGATATTACCTCCAAACATTTCCTTTGTTAAAGCTTTTTTTAATAGGGTCTTCCCTTCAAAAGTAATAGGTGTAATAGTTAAGAGCTAAAACATTGAATCCAGAATCAGACTGAACTAATCTCCACCTTTAAAAGTTATGTGATTCGTGAAAGTTATTTAGCCTCTTTAAGGCTCATTGATCCAATCTACAAAATTGTGGTAATAGGTTGTTATGCAGATTAACTGAAATAATACATGAAAAAGTTAAAACAATGAATGGTACACAGTATAATAAATATCAGTTGTTACTTTTTTTATTTGTTTGGAAGGCTACGGATGAACTGATGAGGAAGTGGACAAGCTACAATTATTCTCTGGAAATAATGAGCTAAAGATGAATGACCTCAGAAATCTACATACGCAATGGAGTGGTTTAAATTCAGAAAGAATGCCAATATCAATGTGATGCCTTCAACACAACTTCCAGGATCCTAAAAATGCTCTGTTGATCCCAAACCATTCTTTCTAGATTGTTTATGTGGTTGACACTAAACTTATCAAGATGAGAAGGCCAGAACAGAATGTACTAATAATCTAGGGTTGGCTTTCACAAAGTGTTGCCTCCTGACCACTCAGCATGACCATGTCAATTTATAATGTTTATACCCAAGTCTACCATCTTAAGAAAGTATTCACTGTAGGAAGAAAGGATAAAAATTATTCTCAACCATAGGAAAAAATAAAAGACAAAAAAAATGTGGATATAAATCTCTTTCTGTACAGTTGAATTACATCTTTCTTCCAAGCAAAAACCAAGTAGCAATTATCATTATAAAGTCAACCCATGACTTTTGTACTGTCAGCCTTTTGGGAGTCCTCTGAGAGCTTTCACTATTGCACTCCACACTTATTCTGCATTATGTCTTAATTAGATTAAACTGCATCACTTGAATCTGAGATCATCCTAAATCACATAGTGGAGAAACTAATGGACCCAGATGCTGAGCTACAGCTCTTAAAACCAGATGGGAAAAAATCTACAGAGTTTTTGGTGGGTTTGTTAAAAATGGTCAATTTCATCACCTTTCCAAATATATTGTCAGAAACCTCTATTTATTTAGCTCAAGAACAAATTCTCATTCCTATAGCTGGCAAAATAAGAGGACCCAATAAATCAGGTTCAATCCCAAATTTACCTGTTTTTTAAATAAAACTTTTCCAAACTCATAGTAAACAAAATCATTTTTATATTCAAAACATTAAATGTTCTTTCCTATTCAACTGTATGTATATATAAAGATCTACAAATCTAAAATGAAAAAAAGTCAAAGAAACTATAAAATAATTTTTTAAATGTGCCATGCCCCTTATCAAACTAAATAAAATTCCATTGTAAGTTTTGAGCATAATAATTAAATGGTAAATATTCACTTCATTTTTTTTTCTTTAGTCATCATGGCTTTGTATATCTCCCTTATGGACAACACAGTATAAACACAGGCTAAAAAGGCTTTAATCAAATTGGACTTCATCTGAGGCTTGAATTAAGCCCACATTGTCTTTTCTTACTTATGACATCCAATCATCAGGATCATTTCATTAGTATGGGAAAAAATGTGGACATTGGAATAGATCGCTTGCGGAAAAATATAAAACTTTAAATGCTAAACTTAATTTACCATAAAATCTGTACTGTATATAAATCATCACACTAAAACTCATGTTTGAACATTTTTTTAAAGTGCGATTATCTGTAATATAGCACAACATTATTTTAACAAAGCATGATTATTTTCACCACAGCTAATACCATATACATTAAGCTATTTCAGTGACCAGAAGTTGTCTGCAGTTATTTGAGTGTTTCCTTTTTCCTTTGTTTTGTTTTCTTTTCAAGACACTGTTAAGAGAATGTATTTATGTGCATTTAATCATAATGCTTATATATTTTTCCTGTTTAAATTACTGCTGTTATGAGGTCAGAAAATGGTGACCATTGTCCAAGTTTATAAAGCATATGGAACATTCATATTTGCATGCATAGATCACCTCTGGAAAGATACACAAGGAAGAGGTTTTTGTGATAGATGATTTAGCTTAGGGATAGGGTGTGAAAGACTTCTTTTATCTTTTTATTCTTGTACATTGAATATGTGTAACCCAATCAAAAAAAAATCAAAATATTCTAAATTTAAATGTATGGAACCAAAGACATGCACAAATTTAATCTTGTTGTTTATGAAACAACAAAAAATTACAGGCCAGTATGATAATATATATGAACTAGAAAGTGTATTTACTAAATAGGACTACTTCAGGAGAGACAAACCCAGATGTCCCAGGGTTCAGCAAAATGCTGGCCCCCCAAAAAGTCAAGTAAAAAAATATCCTCCTCAATAGGAGGACAAGCTGCCTGACCTTTGAGATCCAAGGCTCCCCCTTTCTAAGATCACTTCATCAAAGAAGAGGCTTCTCTTGGTTCCATCCTTCAGTTACCGCACTGTTGTTGCCTCTTGACCTATCCACATACACATGTAAAGTTTTGAGGGACAGGTCCCACTTCTGGAGGTTTCCCTTGGAGCATATAATCCAGCACCACTTCATGACAGTTCAGGAATTTGGGGGCACTTCCCCACCCTTGACTTTTTCCTTAAATATCCTTATTTCATATTTATATTACATGACACTAATGGTATATGTGACCAAATACTTTTTGCACAAAATTACAGTCATTCATTTACTCAATAAATATTTTTTGAGATGCTGCCACATGTCAGACCCTGTGTTAGGCACTGAATCCACAACATATAATTCTTTCAATAAAAACTAGAATAATCTAAGACTTAGCCAGCACACTTATATTCCATTTATTAAACACCTTCCTATGTGCCAGCATTATGCTAGATGGCTACTGTATGTTGTTTCTAATTCTTTGTGGATATTAATATTTTTATTTTATGAATGAGAAAAACAAGCCTAAAAGGATTTAAGTAATTTGCTCAAAGCCAAACACATGGTAAGTAACAGAGCAAGAATTAGGACCAGTTTATCTGGTTCCAAGCCTGAATTCTTCCCACTGACTGTATCACAGCTACCTCAATGGAAAATAACATTTTTTTAATTTAGAATACAGTATTATTTTTTCTCTCTATTCTTATTTTTACTCAAAAAGACTTAAATTTAAATTTTCTAATAATCTAAAAAACCAAAGCTAAAACATGATTTTAATGAAGGCAAGTAAAATAATGTTGGCTGTTAAAAGAAGTTGGGAGAGAAAATGTCAAATCTACAGTATACTAAATCTTATTTTTCCTAGCTGAAAATGATATTTTTATTTCCCCTGGTCTTCTTTCCTCTTTGGCCTTAAATAAGTGGCTATTAAACAGAATAGTCTTTCCCTTTAGTCTTTCCTAAAATAAATTAGGTGATTATAGCCCTTTCACTTATGTGATGAAGCACTCCCAGGAGACCAACTATGTCAACTTCTACCTTGTCCTCACAGTAATGTGAAAATCCCATCTACCATCTTGGATTTGGTCTTCAGAGGCCTACATTTTCAAGCCTCTGTAATTCATTATATTAAATATTATTGAGTACCAGTTACATGCTATGAACTATGCAGAAGAGAAATTTGACCAGCACCTTTCAAGGGAGTTCTTTATATAAAAAACTTCAACCCTGGACATCATAGTTATTTTTCATACTGGTGAGTTCCTTTTTACTTCAAATGTTAAGATGGGGTTGAGTAAATATATAACTTTTAAAGCATTCATGCTAAACTTCTTACAAGAATTAGCAGGGAAAAGAATCCCAATCTTCTCAAAATTCAATATTCTCATTGTAAATGCTTTTTTCAGGAAACTCTGACTCAAGTTGTCATGCAGTGTATTTTTGTAAACCTTTGAACAGTTAAGAATAAATAAGTTTCTTTCTATCTGCAACACAATAAAATTATGCAGGGGGATGAAATTTTTCATTAATATGTGCAAAAGTGTGTAAATAAACTACCACTTTCTACATGCCAATATTAAAATATACTAAATTGTTACTGCCCTTATATGGCCACATTTTAAAACAATTTAAAAGCCATCTAAGGCCAAATTTGGCCATGTAAGGACCTTTGCTTTGGAAATCATTTAATCTAATCATTAAAAGATATAGAAATGGAGGTAATTATAAAAGTATTATCTAGGATTAATCAAATAATCACCCTTGTAATATGAGCTCATTGATATTTATATTTATTTCCCAACTCTTCGTTAAGCTCTTTGAAAGCAGTTTTTCCATCAAATGCACACTGAGTATCGCCTATGAGGGAGGCACTGGGTAGACTAGATAGGCCCAGAAATAAGTAACTGAGATGCAAAGAGTTATTATTGTGAGAATAATCTATCAAGCCTTCATGGAACTTCTAACTGGGCTTGGAAGATCTGGGGGAGTCTTATCATCTGGACTGATATTTGAGTGGGTCTTGAAGGAGGGATGGGCACTTGCCAGGCAGAAAACAAGAGTAGAGAACATTCCGGGCAAGGACACAAAGTAGAAACCCAGCTTAGAGCCACACAGAGCATTATATGGTCCTGTTGGAAGGACCCAATCAGCAGTAAACTATATCAGTAAATTGGGCTGTTAAATAAGCATTAATATATAGAAAATTAATGCTACCTTTGTATTTCTTTCTTGCCAGAAGAGAATAAATGCCAAGTTGTCAAATTAGTGTTTTCATATGACTTTTACTTCTGAATAGATATAATTAGTTGGTCACAAGCAATTATGTTTGCCCAAGAGTTTCCAATATTGTATAAAGTACTACAAACCACTTTCTCATGCATTAACAATCCTATTTTAAGGAAATTATCACTCTGTATATCAGCAGAAGACCCATCCTAAGAATCAGAAAAAAGAAAAGGCTGACACCTCTGTCTTAGACAAATGGCATTATCACTGGGTCTCAGTTTTCTTATATGAAAATTATGATAATAATGCCTGTCATACCTGCTGTCCAGGTTGCTATGGGGAACATATAATTAACAATATAGTTAATGTGAAATAAATTATAAACTTAAAAATTCTAATTTTATTTATACACACATACACAAATAATTTTCAAAAAGCATTTCTTCTATACATAGCAAAAAGCAGCATTACCTGTGCTGATTCAATGTTTATAGCAGTACTACCAACAATAGCCAAATTATGGAAAGAGCCCAAATGTCCATCAACTGATGAATAAAGAAGATGTGATTTATATATATAATGGGATACTACTTGGCTATTAAAAAGAATGAAATCTTGCCATTTGCAACAACGTAAATGGAACTAGAAGTATTATGCCTAGCGAAAGAAGTCAGTTAGAGAAAGGCAAATATCATATGCTTTCACTCATATGTGGGATTAAAAACACAACAGATGAACATAGGGGAAGGGAAGGAAAAATAAGATAAAAACAGAGAAGAAGGCAAACCGTAAGAGACTCTTAAATACAGAGAGCAAACTGAAGGTTGCTATAGGGGAGGTAGGTGAGGGGATGGGCTAAATGCGTGATGGGCATTAAGGATGAGCACTGGGTGTCTATGTAAGAGATGAATCACTGGTTTCTACTCCTGAGGCCAAGACGACACTGTATGTTAACTCACTTGAATTTAAATAAATAAATAAATAAATAAATAAATAAATAGTATTACCTGACACAGATCTGAATCCTCTTTCCTCTGAATTCATAGCACATACAACAATACCACTCACTTTAAAAATCAATCATCATGTATATGTTAACTAACTTGGATGTAAAGTAAAAAATTAATTAATTAATTTTTTAAAAATCAGTCATAGTGTATTATGTTTCATTGTATATACATTGCATGACCCCAAAATTTTCCAAGGCATTTTTTATTTTCCTGTCAATCATTCTGGTTTTTTATTTTTAAAAATCTTAACAATCAAAATTCAATTCAAAATATACTTTGATGATTCTTTAATTAAAAAGTCCTAATTTACTATGTACAGATTACTTTCATCTCAAATTTCCAATTTTGGATATAACAAAAAAAATTAAAACAAAAAGAGATAATCTAATAAGATTCTAATAAATTAACTGCTATTTATTAGCTTTAGTCTGGTTTACAAAGGAAGAAATCATTTCCACAGATTAGTAGACAACTATGGAAAACAGATAATTGTCCTCCATATAATGAATACACATAAAGATTTTTTCAGCAAATATTTTATATTAACATTATTAAATATGTAAGAAATATGCCAAAATGACCTTGGGGAATGAAGCAATCTCTTTAAAATGCTACAAATTATCTTATCAATTAATTTTTGCTAAAGAATTCAGAGAAATACACAAAACCATCTCTTTCTTTTTAGAATTAAATTAAGTACTTAAGGTTCTTGAAACTATTAATGGGAAAATCATATTCTACATATAACTGGAAAATGGTTACTAAATTCAGCAAGTAAAATTGGTAAATGGATATTTTAGTAGGTTGGTACAGAATATATGGTTATAATACTTACAAATGGTCTAGGAACATTAAACTGTATATCTTTTTATATAATGAGATAATTAACTTCCTCTATGAAAAATTTCAGTATGTGTTAGCACAGTAAAAACCATTGATACCTCGTACGACAAATAATTGAGACCCAGAGTTATTGGTTGTTGAACTTTCCTTTGATTGTGTTTAACATAGAAAATTAGTTTTTACACAGAAGGTACATGTATATACAATGGCCCTTTTTATGGAGCCGATGTTTTATTAAATCCCCTTTTTGTCATTCTACAAAAGCCCAGTCTTACCCTACCAACAAAACAGCTGAAAAGAACAGTAGCAATGAGTAAATGTCCCCCCACTGGGTCTATAAAAGTGTACATTCCCATCATGAAGAAACTGTGCATGTAGCATGGTTGAAAAGCAAGTACTGGAACTATTGTGTATTGTGTATGATCTCAAGTAGAGAAAAACATCTGTCCTTTGCCCTGGGAAGGGACCCCCTGTGAGCCTCTTCTCATGGACCATTATAGTTTCCTTCAACCCTGACACTGCACAGGCTTTGAACTGATGGCTGTCTGTCTCAAAAAGTTCATCTCAAGCCACTTTTCCTGAGAGGCTTCATAGGGTTTAGTCTGAGGTGACCAACCATGGCTTAACAAAAAGAGTAGTGTGTCTGCGCACAAAGCAAGACACAGAGATATGAGTGACCCCCTTTGTAACATCTTGCCACACAGAATAAAGAACAGTGAATGTAGTCAACTATAGAATATGCAGAGGCGCCCGAGGGAGCAGAAAAGTGGACTAGAGAGGGAAGCGGTCTTCACTAGGAAACAAGTGCTCTTTAATGCCAACAGGCATTTTCCCAAAGAGTTTTAATGATTCTGTCTCCTTCCCTTTATACAAGAAATATTAATAGAAATGACAATTTCTATTCAACCGCAGACAAAAGTAAGAATAGAATGCAATGTTAGGTTTCTCTCTTTGTAAAGTTTTTTTAGAAGGCAATCACTTGGTAGAGTTATAGAACTATAACAGGCCCTAAGGGTTATCTACATAGCACCCTGATGCCAAACATTAAAAAAAAAAAAAAAAAAAAAGCCTTCCTACAAAGCCTTTGACAGGACATTATGTGAACAGTTTCCTTCCTTTCAACCTCTCTCCACTGGCAAACACCTATGCGTTGTTAAACTCAAATTCCTTCTGTAAAGTCTTCTGTAGATCACTGTTCTCCTCCATTTAAACTGCTCTCATAGAACAGATAATATTTAATTATGCTTACACATGTGTGTTTCCTCTTTTTTTATGTAAAAAATTTTTTAATTTATTTTTGAGAGACAGATAGAGAGCTCGAGCAGGGGAGGATCAGAGGGAGAGGGAGATACAGAATCGGAAGCAGGCTCCAGGCTCTGAGCTAGCCATCAGCACAGAGCCTGACGTGTGGCTCGAACCTACAAACCGTGAGATCATGACCTGAGGCGAGGCCAGATGCTTGATGGACTGAGCCACCCAGGCACCCCATGTTTCCTCTTACTATATGATAAGCTCTCATGGATAAAGATTACATCATATTATTTTATTTACCTAACAGAGTTTTGACATATAACAGGCATTTCATAATTACTCATACTGTAATTCTTGAACTTTCCCAATAATGAGAAGCCCATCACATCAAAACGAAGCCAGTTTTAAACAATCTTGTTGCTGAGTAGGGTGGGAGGTGGGGTCATTGGAATGCAAAGATTTTTTTCCTTGTTAATTTCCCCACCTGGATCCAAGTTCTATCCTGTAGTCTTAAGTATAAATGGTCCACTACACATTTGAAGACAACCACCTTGCTTTCCTTAACATCACTACCACCATCTTTAGTTCTTGCCTTTTCAGGCTAAATGGTCCCGTTTTCTTCTGCTATTATTCTTACAAGACAAATGTCAAATGCTTTTCTCCTTATTGCAATCCTCTAGAAGTGTTCTAATTCGACAATATTTCCTTTAAAACTCAATAAAATACTGCATTCATGGTTCAAATGGTGTATCACATATCAGAACTACTACCTACTTTGTTCCAAACACAGTACTGTTCTGCAGTAGATGGCCCCCTTAGCCTTCTCCTTGGTATCCCTCCATCTTCTGAGAGGGATGACTGAAAACTTCACTGAGATTAGGAATGCTGTTCTCTCAGTGACCAATGTATTTAACCAGACAGAAACTCCTGTATAAAGACAATCACCATCCACACATTCATAGTAATTTAGAGTGTTTCTTAAAGGCCCAAGATTATAAGCACTTGCTTTAGCTATTGGCTTCATGAAATACAGGATGCAAGAGTGAAGCAGGGAGAAAGCGGAGGGGAGGGGGGTACATTATGAATTGATTTCTTCTGTTGTGAAACAGAATTTGGGGGGTGCTTGAGTGGCTCAGTCAGTTAAGCACCTGACTTTGGCTCAGGTCATGATCTCATGGCTCTTGAGTTCAAGCTCTGCCTCGGGCTCCGTGCTGATCGCTCAGAGCCTGGAGCCTGCTTCAGATTCTGTGTCTTCCCCCCTCTCTCTTCCTCTCTCCTGCCTGTTGCGTGCTCTCTCTCTCTCTCTCTCACTCTCTCTCTCTCTCTCTCTCAAAAATAAATAAACATTAAAAAATGTAAAGAATTTTTTTAAATGTCTCTTCTCAAATTATCTAACTACCACTTTTTCTGCATGTGAATATTTTTAAAATATGTCCCAAGAAAATCTGACAACAAATAAGAGTCTTGGTTGAACTATTAGTGCATAGATCACAGAGAAATTTTATCCAATAGCAAATATCTGGGAATCTTTCAGAGAATTTAGATTATACAGTATTTCCATGTATGTGATTCTGCTTCTACAGTACAATATCTGAGTTTTCTGGCCCAATTAACACTTTTATTACTATTATATTACACCATGACTTACAGGTGAATATTCTTTCTCATATCTAGAACTGGAATATATTCTATTATGTTGATGAACTTGAATTGAATCAGCACATCAGTTCAAACCCTGTAGTATAATTTACTTCCTAGTGAGACAGCATGCAAATATGTTTATATACTTTATAAATGTTTGATGATTATATCCTCTATCTATCATTCATATTGAAATGGGATATTAAAATAAATACTTGGCAGTTTATCAAATGAAAATACTGAATCCCTTTAACTATTAATTTTTATTGAGTTTAGTCCCTTAATTCCTTGGGAAATGTTTTCTATAATTTTCCTATAAAATTATATTTGTAGAGTTGAGAGTTGAATGGTCATTTACCAACTCCTACAGTATTCTGAAGAACTAAATAAAAATACTACCAAATATATGAGAAACATATTTCTTGAAATTTCACAATATGCTACACTAAGTACTTAGATCTGGCTGAATTGTGAGAATTGCCAAGAATATTGTTCTCATGGCACATCTTTCAGTTTCAATTCTTCTCATGAAGAGTTTGGTGACTTGGACATGATGATAACTTGAAGAACTCTCTTGATAAATGATTTTCTTAGAAAAGTAAACTAATCCTTCAATTTGCTATAACTGGCTTTTATATTCAATTTCAAATTCTGCCTTAATTATAGTAATAAGATTTTCATAGTCAAGGATCATGAATTGCAACTGATCCAGTGTTTAGCCATTAGAAAGGTAATTTTATGATTTTTTTGAAAAATGTGCCTCTCTCATAATTAAAAGCAAATTATGAGTTCTTGAAAAGTATAAAGTACACAAAAACAAATAATCATATAAAAAACATTTCATAAAACATGTTTTCTTCAGACCAGACCAGTTCTTAAAATCCTACAAACATGAATAGTGTACTCTAATAAAGAAATCCCAATCTAATGATCCTAAGGGTACTGAAAGATGGGGCATGCTCCAGGAGCTAGCAAAGGCTTTACATTTTCTCGTGAGGAAGCTAGGCTCCTAGAGTTCTTCCACAAGCTGATCTGCAAGCCCCAGTTTCAGCGAAGTCTTCAGACCGGAGCCAGCGCAAGAACACTTCAGCATTTAATGATGACCCTTTTAGCGGCTTTAACAATAATCACACTGAGATTCAAGTATTTGCCTTGGTCTTAAACTGGTATCTTTCACACAAATGAATGCAAAAGCTCTGGATTTGCTAGAGGATGAAAGAAAACATAAAAAATATTTACCACTTCAACAGAACTGATCAAGGAAGATGAAAACAGAAGCAAATTTTGAATAGTCCCTTTTCTTTACCAAAGTATATTCCTATATGTTTAAAGGAGGTTTTAAGATGAGAAAGAACTCAGTGTCCATCCACTGAGAGTATTTTTAAATTACACATCCATTTACTAAAATTCTATTCAGCTGTTAAAGCTACAAAAAATGAAACAGTATCATCCATAAAATATTCTTGCCAAAAATGCTAAACTGAATTTAGAAGAAACATACCCTGCTGGCTTTCTGAGCAGCACCATGGTGGTTAGCAAGAACAAGCGCTTTACAAAAGGCAAGAAGGGAGCCAAGAAGAAAGTGGTTGACACATTTTCTAAGATTGGTATGATGTGAAAGCAATAGCTAAGTTCAATAAAAGAAATATTGGGAAAACTACTAGTCACAAGAACTCAAAGAACCCTAATTGTATCTGGTGTCCTCAAGGGTTGATTATTAAGCATGCAATCAATATAAGGTCACTATGAAATCACTTTGTCATCTTTGAAAATTGCTATCTTGAACAAATTCCTGACATTAACTTATTACATTTTTTAAATTCCTCTTTTCCAAAAATGATAAAGAAAATCTATATTCCAAATAACTAAGGTACTTTAAAAATTGGAAGGCCATCCTCAAAGTTGGCCCCAAAGTAAGAAACTTTAATTTTGCAAGGAATGACTAGCACTCCAACTCTCAAGCTGCTTTTAGAATGTGTAGGTGGCCAGATGGTCCATTCTAGAAACTATGTGGATATGAGCTGGTTGTAACCTTAAAGGACAACTTAAAGGTGAATTTACTACTAATAATCTGCTCAAAATCATATTTTACCAGAAGAAGCTCAAGAGCATGGAAGAATAGAAAAAGCCACTTCCACAGTCTTAAATAGTTGTATAATGGTTATTAATCTGGTTATTGCCACCCAAAAAGAAATTGGTTTAAAAGATTTTATCCAACTAGTTAATAAGGAGTACCACTAATGTAAAGAGAACTCCAGAGGGTGTTTTGTTTTTAAGACTATAGCTTTATTTTACAGCAATATAAGCAATTTGCTAAATCACACTACGAAACTTTCTTCTTTGGAAACACTTCACTTCTCTGAAAACCATTAAAACAGGGATTATTCTAAATTACAGTCAAATCCACTGTCATTGATATAATCATAAATCCTAGCTGAGTTTATGGGTTATGTCAATATGCCATCCTGCAGGCAGCAGAAAACCAACCAAATGGGAAAGCTGATGAGTCATACATATTAAATCATATTTTGCTTCATGTTTTTAAAACTAGTTCATCTCTCAATGAAATCATGTTTTTATGTGAAAACTAAAGTTCAAACTAAGCAATTCTTCAGCTACTCCAAAAAATACAGTAGAATGTTGATGGATTTCTGGCTGGGTTTTAAATCCAGCTCTCCAAAGAATAAGAGCAACAGAAACCAAAGTTTCTGTGAAGCCTTTGGACAAAACCTCAAGAATAGAAAAGGTGTTTTAAGAATGATTATTATAATTATAATACTTTTTGTATTTAGAAGACTAACATAGTTTTTCCCTCTATAGCACAAAAACTGAGCCAGGAGTCAGAAGTGAGGGAAAAAACCTAAAGTTTGTTCATTAAGTGAAAGGAAAAGAATAAAAAAAAAAGATTGTGAAGACTTGGTCCACCAAAACATTATTGATTTGAGCTAAAGAGTGAAAAAAGAACAGACTTTGAAGGAATTCTGAAAAGATTTTACTTTATTTACTAGAATCAAGAACAGTTTAATATATTCTTAAACATCATTTGTTAATTCCTTATACTACCTTTTTATTTAAATGTTTATTTATTTTGTGAGAGAGAGAGAGAAAGGGGGACAGAGACAGAGAGGGAGAGAGAGAATCCCAATCAGGCTCCACATTGTCAGTACAGAGCCCAAAGCAGGGCTCGAAATCACAAACTGTGAGATCATGACCTGAGCAGAAATCAAGAGTTAGATGATGAACTGACTGAGCCACCCAGGACCCCATCTTACACTATCCTTCCATTGCACCACATCACAAACTCCCTACAGCGTCAGTGAGAGTGTCAACAGATCAGCACTTTGATTCACTCTCTAATGTGCGACTGTATGCATTATGGGTGTACAAATGTTTGCAACATTTGAATCACCAATTTCACTTCTAAATAATTACCAGCAGCACACATGAAGACTTACATAGATTATTCACTGCAAAGCTACTTACTAAAGCACTGAAAATAATCTTGAGATAGAAAAGAAGAAATTATTAAATTATGAGAAATCCATACATCATAGAGATACCATGGTTCACAATTAATGTATACTACCTTTATCAGAAATTATTTTTTCTACTTCCATATGAAAAAAATTTCTAAGCTTGCTGTTTTCTAGATTTATTTTTGAAGTCTTGAGAATATTCATTTGACCTATATATCAGTAGGTCACTTGATGCAGACTTTACATAAAAGGCTTTGATAAACCCTAGGGGCACTGGGGTAGCTCAGTCAGTTAAGCATCCGACTTTAACTCAGGTCATGATCTCGTGATCCTTGAGTTTGGGTCCACAGTGGGTTCTGTGATGACAGCTCAGAGCCTGGGGCCTGCTTCAAATGCTATGTCTCCCTCTCTCTCTGCCCCTCCCCCACTTGTGCTTACTCTCCCTCCCTCTCTCTCTCTCTCTCTCTCTCTCTCTAACAAAAATAAAGAAACATTGGAGCTTGCTTCAGATTCTGTGCCTCCCTCTTTCTCTGCTCCTCTCCTGCTCACTCTCTGTCTCCCTCCCTCTCTCTCAAAAATAAACATTTTTTAGAAAAAGGATTTGAAAAAAAAAGTATTTGACATACCTTAAATATTTATTGCAATTAATTATGTCTAGTTACTATGTTATTGCTCTATCCATGGTAGATCATCAAAGAAACAAAAGGTAAAGATCATTTTCAGAAAATAAAAATATAATATTCTTAATCAATATAATAATTGTCTATACACCCTGAAATGAGTCAAAAAGAAAACTAAACAGCATTAATGAGGCAGAATAATTGTATTGAAAAGGAAAATATTGTTATAAAATATTAGTTCTTGGGGCGCTGGGTCGCTCAGTTGTTTAAGCGTCCAACTTCAGCTCAGGTCATGATCTCATAGGCCATAGGTTCGAGCCCCACATCAGGTTCTGTGCTGACAGCTCAGGGCCTGGAGCCTGCTTCAGGTTCAGTGTCTCCCTCTCTCTCTCTCTGCTCCTCCCCCCTTCATGCTTTGTCTCTCTCTGTCTCTCTTTTAAAAGTTAAAAAAAAATTTTAACAATAAAATAAAATAAAATATTAGTTCTTCAATTTTTCTCCAGAAATGAGAAGAGGATGCTTATGTGTGGCTGAACTAGGTAGCTGCCATCATAAAGTCTGGCCTTTAGACCAGACTAAATAACTCACAAACATTTGCTTTGTTTGGCAAAGTGCTTTTAAAAAATATATTTAAATGCTTTTATCTGGGTCTTAACTTTCCAATCTGATGATAGCGTATTATAGTCTAAGAAACCTCTCACATTTGTATTACTTGCCTGGCATTTTAATTTGCCTTCCAGCTTTGGACTTAAGTCCCAACTAGAGTATCCGCAATTACGCTATGTTTTGTTCTCCTTCTTCTCCTCCATCTCCTTTCTACACATCCTTCAAACTCTACTCATGCAAGTTGGAAACCATTTTCCTAATTATCGTTGGCCAATCTCAGCTAAAGTTCTGAAAACCTCCAAACAGCTTCCCTGTATTTTGCCCTTGTACATCAGCCCATAGAACAATTTGCTCTTAGCCATATTATTTTATCTAAAAGGAATAAAGTGTTCCATGACAAACAAGTTTTAAAATAGGATACATTATATTCCCCATTTTAGAGATTCACAACATACCAAATCCTACAGTGAATAAATCTGCTTTTATTTGTTTAGCCCAGTGTGTCTCTGATTGTCTTGAAAACATTCTTCCTTGGGAAATTTGTTAACATGAAAAAGATATAGTGTTTCAGGCAGGAATAGAGTTGGACAAACTGCAATACACTGAAGGCTCCTGAGTGGATGGACCGTTGGTAGAAAGACAGTTTCAAAGGTGTTCAGAAAGGGTGCCTGGGAGGCTCAGTCAGTTAAGCAGCCGACTTCAGCTCGGGTCATGATCTCACAGTTTGTGGGTTCAAGCCCTGTGTCAGGCTCTGTGCTGACAGCTCAGAGCCTGGAGCCTGCTTCTGATTCTGTGTTTCCCTCTCTCTCTCTCTCTCTGACCCTCCCCGCTCACACTTTGTGTGTCTCTTTCCCAAAAATAAATAAACGTTACCAAAAAAATTAAAAAGTGTTCAGAAATAGATTGATGGCAACCAACGTGAAAAACTACTAGAAAGCCATGGGCTCTGAACACACTTTCTCATGCTCAGACATTTCAGTTTAGAATCAAAAAAAACACTGTTGGTCAATTCATCAAATTTCTGATCATATTAAGCCAAGAGGAGTTGGAAATTTATTTTAAAAAATTATTAGCCTAACAAATCCTGATAAGGCTGGAGTTGAGCTTTGTGAAAATAAGCATAAAGTCTTAATTTGCCTCCCTCTTCCCAAAAAAGAAAAATGTACAATAAAAGGAAGAAAGGACTGGGAGCGCCTGGGTGGCTCAGTCAGTTAATCTTCCAACTTCAGCTCAGGTCATGATCTCACAGTTCATGCATTTAAGCCTTGCATCAGGCTCTGTGCTGACAGCTCAGAGCTTGGAGCCTGCTTCTGATTCTCTGTCTCCCTCTTTCTCTTGCAAAACTTCCCCCACCTATGCTCTGTCTCTCTCTCAAAAATAAACAGACATTTAAAAAAATTTTTTTAAAAAGGATGAAAGGACTTAATAGCAACATACATAAAAAATAAAGTTTTTATCAATGTTAAATGCAATATTGGTAAATTCAATTATGGAACCAGCAAGAAAATTATTGTAATTTTAGGCTGTATTAGTTGGCAGTATAGTATTTAGAACAAGGGAAGTTTTCCTCTCTACCCCTCTTGTATTTGCCAGTCAAGACCTATTAGAGCCGTGTCACAATCAGGACAGGCATGCTGCCCTTGATCCATGCCCTCTTCCAGCTCTGACCTCTGGGGCACGCCTGCAAACCAGAGCCTCCCCAGGATTCCCTGCAGATCATTCTGACTTTGTGCAACCTCCAGGATCATTTGTCTGATCTGTAAATAGGTATGAAGCTTCACCCACTGTCAAATGAAGCACTTAACTTGGAAAAAAAAAAAAAAAGACCTATTAGAGTTTTTTTCAAATCAGTTTTCAACACTTCAAGAATGAAGTAGACAAATTGGAATACCTGAATAAGCTAAGGGCATTTATTCCAAAAAATAAAAATATTAATAGAAAATATAGTAAATTACTTCCAACATTTGAAAAGTTGTCATAGTACAAAGGTATTCAATATTTTTTTATGATGTAGAGTGAGGATGGTATACAAAATAAAATGATAGATGCTCCTAAGGAGATAAATTTCAGTGTAACAAAAAGATGACACTTTTTAACAAACCAGTCGAAAGACTGATTTATTCAAGAGGTAATCCTAAATTGAATAAACATTTAGCCAGAATGCCCTAAGGGAATTCAAGCACCAGAGGCAATGTAAGTCGCTAACCTTTAAAGACCCTCCCAACACTACACACAATCAGAGGTTCTATCATTTGGACAGAACATTACCAAAAACAATGCAATATCCTCTACATGGAAACAGGACTATCAAGGCCAGGGGGTGCTAGGAGCTGAGCCAGGAGAGCTAATTTTTTTATTTTCAGGATTTTGCAAACCCCTTGTTAAGCGCAGTCATTACTAAATATTTAATCAAATAAGCTTACAATAAAATAAACTGTATTAAAGCAAAGTTAATAAACACTCAAACCTATCACTTCCTAATGTCATTTTGTTAACCTGAAATCAACCTTGGTAGGATACTTACACCCCAAAAATCTGCAGTTACTACAAATTAGGATCTTTTTTTGAGAACAGTGGTTAAAGATTAACCATCAGCACACCACATCAGTAATACATTTAATCAACAAGTATTTATTACATTCCCTCAAATACAACTTGAGACTGTGTGGCATAGAAGTAAAAATCAAAGGAATCTTCCTCAGGAAATTGGAGAACCAGAAATAAGAAGGAACATCTGAACTTTCCAAAGTGATCTGCTTTCTCAATGAATAGAATGTGGTACATTTATACAACAGAGTTACTCTGGAGCCTTCAAAAGCAAAGATGTGAATCAATCTGTGTAGGAAAGATAAGCAATGAATAACATTAGACTCTTATGCAGAGAGATAAGATGCTGTGTTCCATTTTTAATCGAAATGTTTGCATTTCTTGGCATATGTATTATTTCAAGAATAATAACAACAATGGTGAAATCAAACACAAAGAAAGAGGTCCACCCTGGGCAATACCTAGACCAGAAGGCAACAAGCAGCAGCAGAAAGACAGCAGAGAAATGCAGCTCTGACAAAGGTAGCAGAAACAGATAAAATTCTTAAGCCCATAGAGCACTGGGCTGGATGCCTCCTGCTGAGGGGGAAATAGTTCTGACCATGCTCCTTCCCTCTTCTTGTAGGGGAGCCTGCAGAGCTCTCACTACTCCAGCCTTTCTTATTCACTGGGAATCTTTAAAAGAAAGATACTCAACTGAGGGTGATTTTCACCCCTAAGGGCAAATGTTGGAGACATTTCTGGTTGTAGAAACAAAGGGGGTGCAACTGGCATCTAGTGAGTAAAAGCAAAGAACGCTGCTAAGCCTCCTACAATGCACAGATCAGCCTCCCACAATAAAGAATTATCCAGTCCAGAATGTCTGGACTGGATAATATAATAATAATGGTGACAAAGCTGAGAATCCCTGGCACCACCATTGCTTAAAGCCACCTGAATGGATCTCTGTTCTTTATAAACCCAAGGGCATCTAGTCAAGACCAGAGATTCTGTCTTCACTAAGGAAATATAGCCATAGAATCTGAACTGATGTTCAAGGAAGCTTGCAAAACTTCTTAAAAATAACTGCCATGAAAGGTAGCCTGGAGAGGGGTTAAAAATGTTGTACTTGACCTAACAACTGACAGAGATCTTTTTTTTTCAGCAAAACTATCTAATTGAAGTGCCATTACCATTTCTGCAAAGCATCATTATATTCGAACACTACTCAATTTTCTTAGAAGAAAGTAAAATAAATTCAAATACCATCTTCTTTACTAACATGTTGCTATTTTTGAAATCGTGAAAGTAAATGAACTGGAATTATGAGTTCAAATAACAATTATCATTGTAGTTTTAAATCCATTAAAATTAGACACAGATGGCTACAGGCTATACTTTTGCAGCTTTTCCTTCTCTTGCAGCCTTTAGTCTGCATATCTGACATGTTATCCCTACACCAGAGCTTTGCAGCCTACTTGTTTCTTTCAATAGTAACATATATGCCACAGGGTCTCCCCATAGTAAACATATATGCCACTTTATCATTTAAGTGAACAAAAAGATTCTCAAAAAAACCACTATCTACATGATCCTTTTACCTCTGCCATAGTTGACTGGAGTTACGTAATACCAGAGATCAGTTACCACTCACAATATGTAATTTTTAGATACTAATATCTAAAATATTTAACATTTATGGGATGCCTGGGTAACTCAGTCAGTTGAGTGTCTGACTCTTGATTTTGGTTTAGGTCATGGTCTCATGCTTCCTGGTATCAAGCACCACATCAGGCTCTGTATTGACTGTGCAGAGCCTGCTTGAGATTCTCTCTCTCTCTCTCTCCCTCTCTCTCTCTTTGTCTCTCACTTGCTCATGCTTTCTGTCTCAAAATAAATAAATATTAAAAAAGAAAATAAATAAAATATTTAACATTTATAATTAACTCTCTCCCCTACCTAGTAAATGAGACCAAGCTGCTTCTCAATGAAGCACCAATAGCCATGTAGTTTCCATGTATTTCCCACCCATCTCTGGCTGCAACTCTAAAATACTGTCTTCCTAGAATGTATAGGAAGGGTCATTATCTAGCATCAGCCATTCTTCTGACAAATTCCTAGTGGGCTCAGCAAAAAGGTGTTAGCAACTGAAACAGGTGGGAGCAGAGTAAAGTACCCATATACCTGGGCAGCTGAGGTTGAGCTGTGTGGGGTGCTAGTGAGTAAAGTAAATATGAATTGGTAGCAGTAGAGGTAGTGGGAGATCAAACAAGGCAGGGAACAACAGGAGAGGCAACTGGCCAAGAATAAGCAAATAAAGCTTAGAGTATGGACTAAAGACAAATTGTCTGAAGCAGCAACACATGAATTTGATGAGGGTGCCCAAGGAAAAGCTAACTAGACCAGATCTGAAGTCAAGGCCAAAATGGCCAAAATAGCAGCACAAAATCCCCAGGCAACCACATGCTCACACAGGGTAAGTGTGGCCTATGTAAATAATATAATTGCCTGGATATAACATTCCAAAACACAAAGGTAAGATCAGCAACTCTTTCTTGAACATTAGTGAAACTACTCACTGATACTGAAACACAGGAAGCTGAGTCTTCCAAAGTGGTCTACTACCTTAAACAACCGTTCACTGTTATAAATTGAAAGGTCACTTCTGCAACTCCAGGTTCTGAGCTGACAGCACAGAGCTTGACGTAGGTATCGAACTGTGTCTCAGTCTCTCTCTGCCCTTCCCTTGCTTGCGCTGTCTCTGTCTCTCAAAAAAAATGAGTAAATGTTTTAAAGAATGTTAAGTATATGAAGGTAAAGTGAAAAAAGTTGTCCTTTAAATAATGAATTTTAGCAACAATAAGAAAATTACGTACCACATAACCCATAAGATAGAAACATGGACAGAGACAGGTTAATTAACAACTCTATACTGAAGAGTGCAAAAAAAAAAAATTTTTTTTTTTGGCTTACCAAAGAATTTTTTCCTGCAAAGTTGCTTTAGTAATGTAGGGGAAAATATATGCTTCCGTGGAAAACTATGCATTGTTTAGAGTACACCCTTCCCACTTAACTAATTCTGATTCTTTCAGAATTATTTAAAACTGTAAGTTGTAGATAACTAATAGCAAAGCAAAGTAACTCTTATCATAGACATGCAAATTCTTTCTGACTGAGTGCAATTGACTCCCTCCCTCGCTGTGGAAAAAGTCCAGTTTTGCCTCTATTTACACATCAATTTTAATATTCTAGAAATATAAATGTATCTGTTTTTAAATTCTCCTTTGAACTAGTTAAAACATCTTATTGGTTACTTCTTCCATGATTTAAGTAAAATCTTTAACACATGTTCATTTTCTATCTGCATGAAAGTCACAATTTTATCTTTTTTGAAAATTACCATGATCAGTGGTTTTTTAGTAAGCAATTAGTTACTTTTTGAAATTTGGGAGAAGTATTAACCTTTTCCATGACATTTCCTCAATTATACTGCTGGATTTAATCATAACTACAGCTATTGCCCAAGAAAAGCAGAGGTTTTGAGACCGAAAGGTGATAAAGCCCCTGACTGATCAAATCAGAGGTGAACAGTAAGCTAAGTAGAATGTCACTAATAGAATGGAGGTAAAATATGGGGCGCCTGGGTGGTTCAGTCATTTAAGTGTCTGACTTCATCTCGGGTCATGATCTCACAAGTCCGTGAGTTTGAGCCCCATGTCAGGCTCTGTGCTGACAGCTCAGAGTATAGAGCCTGCTTCAGATTCTGTGTCTGTCTCTCTTTCTGTCCCTCCCCCACTCAGGCTCTGTCTTTTTCTCTCTCGCAAAAATAAATAAACATTAGAATGGAGGCAAAATGAGTTTATATTCATTCTAGCAAAAGCAAGGGAGGGAGGATGGAAAGAAGAGTGGCCTGACTCTTATGTAGAAACATAGAAGATCTTCTATTTTTGTAGTTTCATAGACACATAGCTACATCCCAGAAGCAACCCTTGTCTACTCTGTTTGCCAACAGAGCACATCAGGGCAATGCTTGCTCATTCAAAGCCTGACAGGGCATCATTTTTCTACGGGTGTTTTTGCTATGCTCACTATCGGTTTTCAGAGGGTCAATCAGCATTGTTAATCCTGCAAAAGCTGTGTGTATGTTCAAAATGCTATGGGCACTGTTAAAAGTGGAGACTTGAAAAAACTGATGAATGATGCTCAAATAGAGGGGATAAATGTGACTGATTAGAAAATCCCTGTATCTGGGACTCCTTCTTGAGGATTGATACTGAAAACAGAAGTCTTCTGCTCAAATAGATGAAAAGGCTTAAAAGAATAAAACACGTCCTGAGTCTAATGTGTTATGGGCTCACACATAGAAAACAGAAAGTGTACCTCAGACCTCTCAATTCAAGGAGAGTTTTGACATAAAAATAAATTAACTTCTTTTTTAATATTGTAAAAATGGTAACATAAATTTTACCACCAACATATAGCATTCCTCATATAGAACTCGATCACAGAACCAAGCCAATATTCAGGAAAATAGCCTCAGAAGAAGCTGAAATCCAGAGCATTAAATAACCGTGCATGGAAGGAAACTATATACAAGAACATAAAAGCCCTGTTTTCTTTATGGATGTACTTTCTCAGTGCTAGAGTTTTTCCTTTATTAAACACTTCCAGATGCATAACATGTATAGTAGTACTAAGCCACCACTGTCAGTCTTGCTTCTTAAATTCCTGGGAAGTTGTCAGCATATCTGTAGGGTTTGGCAAGTAAATGTAAAGCATATAGTTTGTTCAGTTAAACCTCCTGTTTCCAGCTTACAATAGCTCTGTTTGGTATCTATGATCTCTCCAGTTGTTAGTACCTGCTCAGCCTCCCTATCTTTGCTGCTTTACTGATAATTGTCCTCTCTTAGAAAGCAAAATGACTAAATCAGGTTTTTTTTTTCTAATTTTTTTTTTTTTTGAGAGAAAGAGCATGAGCGGGGAGAGGTGCAGTGAGAGAGGGAGACAGAATCCAAAGCAGCCTCCAGGCCCTGAGCTGTCAGACAGAGCCCCACCCAGGGCTGGAACTCACAGAGTGCCAAGATCATGACCTGAGCTGAAATAGGATGCTTAACTGACTGAGCCACCCAGACGCCCCTAAAGCAGTTTAAAAAAGAAGTCGTTTTTCTCTTTCAAGACTTCCCAAAAGTCCATAGGTAGAGACTATGTATTAAAGAGAAAATAAATTGCTCACCAAAGCTCAATAACTTACACAGTTGCTGTGTCTTTCTATTATCTTTCCAATAAGAAAATTGAGTAAACTGTTGCACTTGGCCAAACTACCACCCAGGAGCCACTACTCAAAACAGGAAATAGCACTGCTGATGACAGTGGACATTCACTTCCATGGGAGGCAGAGTTAGAGTACTGTCGGTCAAATAGCCTTTTGCAGTACTTGCTACACTAGGATTGCTGGCGAATTTACACTTTCTCTGTCAAATGCACTGTATGTATCATTTACTTGGCTAAAATATTGTTATTTCCTAAAGTTTTACCATTTATTATTTAAATATAAATGCCTAATTCATATATTCTCAATGTACTGTAAATTTAAATTTAATACATAAACATCAGCTTATCACACAAAAATCAAATCAAGTAAAAAAGTCTCAAAGATCCCAGAAGCATCTTTAATAACAAATCTCTCACAATATTATTACATGAGGGATACTTATTTTTCATATACTACTTTGTAAACTAAGTATCAACCATTAGTTTAAAACTCTACTCTAGGGGCGCCTAGATGGCTCAGTCTGTTGAGTGTCTGTCTTCAGCTTCAGGTCTCATGCTTTGTGAGTTCCAGTCCTGCATCAGTCTCTCTACTGTCAGTGCCAAGCCCATTTCAGATCCTCTGTCCCCCTCACCTCTACCCTCCCCTGCTCCCTTTCTTTCTCTCAAAAATAAAAAAATAATTTTTTTAAATCAACTGCTTTAAATATATATATTTTAGAAGACAATGGATTGCTGTAACTTGATGATAAGGCCCAATATTAATAACTAGAATTAAAGAATAAGTAAAAATACAAAGAAATTTGAAAAAACACAGAAAACTTATAAATAAATAAGAAATAAGAATAATATGCTGACTTGAAGGCTTAAAACATGAGTGACTTGAAGAAAAAGGATAAGGTGAGAATACTGATTTTCTGATGAACAGTATCATGCTCAGTTACTCAGTGCACCCTCCTGGCTTTCCACTGCTACCACCATTACTATACCTCCTTTACTGGACCAGTACAACCCATTAAAGAGACAATATTACATTAACAGTTGTTTCTGGAGTCTATTCATTTTTAATAAATAATTTTGCCTCTATCATTCTTAGTAATATTTCTAATTACAGAATTTTGGAGGCAGGCTATGTGTTAACAAGTATATCGCATCCCTAGACACAGGAGATGAGATCACACTGTGGAATGGACTTCCAGTGATTTTCTAACTGTATCTTTTGGAGTCTTAAGTTCTTTTGGAGATACCTCAGGGGCCACCATGGGGGAGGTGTAGCTAACATCACATCCAATTTCATTTACTAAGTTTACTCATAAGATTGAAAAGTTTAGGGGCACCTGGGTGGCTCAGTTGGTTAAGTGTCCAACTTCATCTCAGGTCATGATCTCTCAATCTGTGAGTCTAAGCTCCATGTTGAGCTCTGTGCTGACAGCTCAGAGCTTGGAGCCTGCTTCACGTTCTGTGTCTCCCTCCCTCTGCCCCTCCCCTACTCGTACTCTGCTGTTCTCTCAAAAAAAAAAAAAATTTTTTTAATTGAACAGTTCAGCCTCTTTAAGAAATATTGGAAAACCCCTGAACTACTTGATCTCCAAGATTTGTATTAGCTTTAATACATTATGGCTCACAGTGCCTCAGAGAAAATGCTAAAAATCCCTGGGGACAGGAATATTAGTGTATGTAAAGAGATAAACCACAATAAAAGTCCTCAACCAGGTCAAGTTGACAGATCTCCATTATAATCATTATGAACATTTATAGAGAATCTTCTGTAGAGAACTCTACAATATGCCCTAGAGATACACAGATACAAAGCAGAACCCCAACCATGGAGCTCATAAATGACATTAGTATAAATGGACTCCCCACACACTCCCTCAGGAAGTAGGATACAATTATACCATGAGACCATTGAGCTGTTAGGGTCAGGATCTGCCCACAAGAGTCACCTGAGCCTTGACCCACTGCACTCATCTGACCCACCAATCAGATTGATACCCATCCTCAGAAAAGCAGTTATTTAAGAAGCTTATTTCCTTTCCAAATTCATCTGCTCAGACCTTGAGCCTTAGTTCTTTCAGTAAAAAAAAATGACTTTTACTATTCCAAAGTTCACTTACCCCTAGAATTTGCCATTATTTCCAGTATGACTTCAAAGTCAAAAGGTTGGTGCTTTGTGGAAATGTTTTACCTTATGGTCATATCATGTACCTCTAAAACGCCAGCTGGATTTTAGAGCACCTGAGAACAAACTGGAGTTTCATAATTCCTAGAAGGGTTACTTAAACAACTTACCTTTGATAGCTGCCAGAACTGACCTAAGTAACTGGAATGCTGGGAAAGAACTGTATCAATTAATTTTAGCATATTAAGGATAAAAAAAATAAGAACACAACTCTGGCCCTGTAACAGACTTGAAGGAGGGACTCCTAAGAGATTTTTCTCTCCCATTCACTGCTGCAAAAGCAAAAGAGGATGCTGGAGACAGGGCTATAATGGAGAATTCCTCTGACTCTCTCTACATTATAAGAACTCCAAAATACTAGACTTGCTAAAAATGAAGGCAAAGCGATATGATTCCAAGAGATTATGGGATATGGGTGGCTTTTTCTCTTCCCCTTTTACTCCTCTTACATGAGACTTCTTTGATAAAGAATGAAAGAACAGACTGCCACAACCTGGCCACTTCCAGTTAGATTTATTCTGACTCTCAATTGTACCATAATGTGCAAACTAGAGGTGGCTACAATTCATTCGATTTACTCAGCCACTTAGCCTAAATGTGAAAATTGTATTTAAATATGTGCTGACCACATTTTGAAAATAAGAATAAAAACTTTGTGTACATAACTCAGAAGCCTAGAATTCCTAAAATCTAAAATTTTAATATCCAAAGGAACAGACACAGTTTCGGGCATTCCTGGCAATGGGACTGAGCAATCAGGCTAAAGAACACAATATGAGAAAAATAAAGAGTGTTTTGATTTTT
>NC_043700.1:107267466-107315087 GCF_006229205.1 Suricata suricatta | reverse complement strand
TTCCATCAAATCACCAAATAATGTTTATAAAGTGGTAGGATGGAATAAAAACACTTTTTCATAATAGGTTTTGGATGGTTTCCACTCAAGATAACAAAGATTGATGTCATTTTGATGAGTGTCTAGTGAGGTTCCCCTGAAGCAGGAAATGGCCCCCCCTGGACTGTAAAACAGTCCTCATTCTGGCATGTTTCCCCACCACCAGCTCACCATTTACCTAATTTCGGCTGTGAGAGGATGCCCTCCTTCTCCGTTCCTAGGCCTAATTTCAACATTCAAATAGCGGTTTTGTAAACGTCATGTAGTTGATTTCCACAGTTAGAAATCCATCAAAAGCACAATAGGTTATTATGGCCCTGCAAGGCTACTTGTATCTACACATTCATTAAGTGAGCCAGAAAGAATTAACCCCTATGCAGCAGGGGTACCTTTTCTTAAATAATTCCCAGCTCATAGAAAAACAGAATTACCCAGGTAAGAAAGAGAAAAGAAGACTTGAAGAACTAACTAGCTTCTTAAAAATTTTTAGACAAGAGATGCAGAAGAGAAGCTAAGAAACAAGAACACTGCTTCAAGAGGAAAGTTGTCCCTGGTCCTTTAGGTGACAGGGCATTTTGCCAGCTGTCATTACTGGACCAACTAAAAGTGTTACATCCAAACTGCTGTGCTCATTAGGACCGAAACCACGTAACATGAATGCTTTGAGGTGCTTGGATGTCACGTTGTCCTTACAAAAGAAGAGGAAAGCCTGCTATTCTCATTTAAATAACATTTATAGCATTTTAATTTGCTTTCTTTCTGCAAACCAATTCTGACTATTCTTTACCTTACATAATTGAAAATCTACACATTATTATGCCCTTACTCAATGCACTCCTTCCATTCATTGTGTAGTCAGGAAAAATGTACAGCGTAAGTGAAAAACCATGTTAGTAGGAAATACACATCTTATATGATAAAGTAAATTTATGCTAGCAAGGTAATATAAAGGTCTTCTCATATAATGGGAAAGGGCGCACAACCTTAAAGCTACAGTTAACATGTATTTCTAACAAAAATTGAGAAGATATCACAAAGCCTGTCACCCAAGGTTGTATTACTCACATACATGAATCAGAGATACTTTTATTTGCCTACATTTATTCTTTTTTTTCTGTATACAATTATTTTCATATAATTGCAGGGCATGTAGGAACCTTGAAATTTATATAGTATATCTTTATTATCTCTAGCTAAATTCTTCAGGTTGATGAGTAGCTGTGCTCCGTTTCATCATTATCAATAAATCTAGAGGAGTCAAGTACAAGGGCACTGTTCAGTACCACTAGGCAGGAAGTTTTGACTCTTATTCAACCCAAATCTCACTGATTTCAGAAGAAATGTAGAAGAATAAATCACCATTCGATTTATTACAAGCCTTTATATATTAAAGCCACTTTTTTGTTTCAGCTGGGTATTAGTATAGGTAAATCAGCTATCAATATACCTTTTTTTATGTTTTTTATTTATTTTTGAGAGACAGAGAGAGACAGTGCGAGCAGGGCAGGGTCAGAGAGAGAGGGAGACGCAGAATCTGAAGCAGGCTTCAGGCTCTGAGCTAGCTGTCAGCACAGAGCCTGATGCGGGGCTCGAACCCACAAACCATGAGATCATGACCTGGGCCAAAGCTGGATGCTTAACTGACTGAGCCACCTAGGCGCCCCTCAATATATCTTTATCTGACCATAAATTCTTGGAAAGCCAAAGCCAAGTGAGGTTATGCAAAGCAGTGTTTTATCCATTGCTAGCACTTTTACTTGTAACCAAAAGACAGATTTTCTTATGTTATGACTTCTCCTACTACAAATTTCTCTGCCCTCCATCCCCAGAGAAAAGAACAGAAAAGTCCTTAGTATTTACAATATGAATTGTGGTCAGGTACTCCAAAGAACACAGTTCTTTTTCTTGGCTGCACTTGTCATGACTATAAATTTATGCCATTTTAAAATAAATGTCTGTCATCCTCATTAAAATGTAAGCTCCATGAGGGCAGATACCAAATTTTCCTGTTCATCAGCATATTACCAGTAGCTAGCATGATATTTCCCATGGCAGGCTCTTTATACCTAGAGAAGCAACAAATGCCCTTCAAAATCATTCTAGTCCAATACTCTTTATTTTAGGGATAGGAAAAGAGTCTATAAAAGCCAGTCTTTGGGGAAATGACTTGTCCAAGATTGTACAACAAGTTAATCACAAAGCCAGGATTATAACTCTGGATTCTTCATTGCCCATTCACATTCTCTATCCATTACGACATAGAGGTTCTTGTAACTAATATCCTGGGAAAACAACACTACTGATGAATAGGGTACAGAAACATTTCTGATCTAAATATCTCTGGGTAGGCTTCCTGGCTCCCAGTGTTCTTTACCAGGTGGAACATAGAAACAGTGCTATAAATATGCCTGGTTTATACACACTTGATGCAGGACTCCAAGAACAAAACCCAAATCAGGATTCTACAGCCATTGCAAACAGCCAATTTATTCACTCCTATGAAGGTCAAGTTTTACAGAGGCCAAGCCACGGATGCCAGCTGAATGTCTATGGTTCAGTTACTACTAAAACAAATATTGTGCTAAGCAGAGCTTCAATTTGTATGGTTTTTTAATTTTATTATAGGGTTTCTTTAAAGCAAATATTCAAAAAATAGACTTTCTCCAAGCACATGAAAAAAGTAAATATAAATTTTCAGGAAGCAACAAAGGTGACTTAAAATTAGATTACAATGATGGCTGCCCAACTCTATAAAGTTATTTTTAAAAAGTTTTTTAATTCATGCACTTAAAATGGTTAAATATTATAAAGTATGCTTCAATAAAGCTGTTAAAAAAAATAAGTGTGAAAATGAGTCAGACAGTTAAAGCACTTTTTTTAGAAAACATTTGGTATCAAAACTATAAAGACATAGCTTCATACTCTTTTAAGCCCAAATTCTATCTACTTCCATCATGGTTTACCTACAAGGTCAAGAGTTTTTTCTTCAAATTTTGTAAAAAATAATTTAGTAGACTAATATAAATATCTATATAGAACCAATCTCCATTGATGCAGCACTAAGAGATACTGATTCATTTGATTATCTGCATGAATGATCGATAGATATATTTGCTTAGTTAAGCATAGTATTCTAACCCAAAACCTGTCATTAACTAGCCATTGGGTTTTGAACAAGTTATACACATCTCCAGAGCTCAGTTTTCCCACATATATCAAGTGTCCCCATGGACCAGATGAGAGTTAAGTCATGCATAATATATTAAAAAGAATAATAACTATTATCTAATGAATAACCACGAAGATGCCACACCTTCTGTGAATTATCAACCTCTGAGGAAGATAGTATGAGAACTTTTTTGTGGATGAGGACCCTGAAACACAGAGAAGGTTGACCAAGGTCCCACAGTTACTTAGTAGTAGATCCAGGATTCCAGTCTCCTGTCTAGTCCAAAACCTATATTCATTCTCTATTGCTTATTAGACTTTGTGCTTTTGATTTTGTCAAATGTGGGCATGAATTGTGACCCTGCCTTTACTATGCTAAGTTAGTCACCTTCTCTGTGTACAGTTTCTTCATCTGTAAATATGAGATTACTAGTACTTAACTCCCAAGGTTGTTGGAAAGATTAAATGAGAGTGTTTCCCCTACAATTACAAACCATTCAAGAATAGTCTTTCCCATCCCTCTTCCACAAAAATTCCTTCCTGTGTTAAAAAAAAAAATCTATAAATTCTGACTTCCTTGTGGCGTACCTGTATAAACTTCAGTGGGGACTGAGTTCTATCAAAAGCAATTAAAGTGAACACAAACAACAGGGCATTAGTCCTTTGCAATCAGTCCCTGGCTCTGTGACGGAGACTGTCAACAAGAGTGTCAACTTCAAGGGGTGGGCATCTGTCCACAGGAACTGAGCTGAGGTCACAGACTTGTCTCACTCTGCCCTACAAACAGATGTCTGAGTGACAACTCTTAGTCACCACAAACCAGGGTTAAAGCCAAACCAGGTGGGAAGCTCCATATCTCCTTTCTAATCCACTGGGCCAGGCCATTCATTTCCCCAAGACAATACTTCACTGACCATAATTCAAAATAATTTGTCCCCCCGCCCCAGGATACTATTTTCAACATAATGCCTTTATTTTGATGATGTCTGATCATTCCGCAAACTGAAAAGGGTGATTTGTCAGCAAGAAACCCATGGGATTTTGTGTCTTAGAACACACACCTTCAAATGTCTACCTCTTCATTACATCTGGTGAAAACTGATGGAATTTGGAGCTCCAGTGGTGGTGAGAAAGTAAATCAGCCATTAGTGAACCAACAAAAGGCCAAGGAAATCACCATCATTTATCTGTGTGTTCTTATTGTAAAATCACCTTTTACTATGAAATATATGTTAAGAAGAAAATGTTTCAAAATGATGTTCCAAGATAACATAAGGTAAACTCTAAATGTAATAGCTTTCTTCCAGATTACAAATTAGACCTCAACAACTAATTTGCATCAAACATCACAAAGCAGATTTAACCATAAAAAACAACTCAGTGCTGTGGTTGTTGCTTTTCTTCATTTTACCAAATTCGCTAAGAATCCTATTATTTAAACAGGTTTGTTTTGCACACAGCTAACAAGAATACTGTGTACAGAAAATGCAGACTTTAAGTGGTATGATCAGTGAAGTCCTGTACCAACTGTCTTGGGAATTTAAATAATCCCTACAGGCCGATGAGGTTGTTGGAAGTTAATTCCTGCACTAGAAAAATGCCTTCCTTGAATTTCTGACTTCTGAGGTCTTTCCCAACTTAAAACAACCAAGAATGAAATCTCCAATATCAAACATTAACTCTTTGTTTTCTTGTTATCTAAAGTATAGGTCTTCTCAATTGAAAGAGCTTCCTTAAAAGGAAAACAGAAAAACAGCTCCATTTTGGTCAACAATGTAGCAGAACATAAACTGTAAAATTTTAATGATGTACAACCAGGAGCTATCATTGGAAACTTCTAAACATGGTGCCTGGTTTAGTTGTGTCAGAACATGTTCTCATGAGAAAAAAAAAAAGAAAAAAAATCCAGAATATGAAAAAAACACAGTCACTAGCATTTCTGAATATAAGTATCTAAGGTATCATATTCTTGAAAGAATTCTTGAAGAATCTTTTCTTTAAAGAAAAAGTAACAGACTCATTTTTCTACAAGTGATGAGGAAAAAAATTTAAATGCTCATAAATGTATTAACAATTTTTATCTGAAATAAAAATGGGAGCTTTTCATGATTTATATCAGCTGAATCCACCAGAGGTTTTCCAGCAGACATATTCCAATGCCTCCCATACTGTTAGATCCGCAGATGACTGACTAGCAAGCCTCAGAGATCTATGAATGATTTCATGATTACATTGGAGATTCTATTAATTGATGTCTCTCTTCTCCATCCTTCTATTAATATGCTGTCATTAAAACAGTTCCCTAAAGCCACACAGAAAAATGAAAAGGTAGAACAGCCTTTTCTGAGAGGTCATCAAGAATGCAATAGTTCAAAGTAAGAAGTTCAAGATAAAGAACAAATTTCCTTTCAGTCCTCATCCTGTCTTCTAGGATAGGAGACAGAACCTTTTTGATAGAAAAGAATAAAAGCAGGTAGAGAGGTTAGGGTAATTTACTAACATAACTGTATGTCAAAGGCAACAAACGGAGATGTGTACTAACGCAGTAATAGCCACCAGGGAATTCAGAATCTAACATGTTCTGCAGTCCTTTTCACCACAGACATGAAAACTGAATAAAAAGGAAGAATATTTTTCAAATCTGTGAATTATCTTATCTCCTTTGCTTTCCCCTACCAGGCCTTGGTATGCTGCTTAAAATAATATTTGGGGCTTTGTTTGCCATTCTTGTGACTGAGACATGTTGATTTTATTAAAGTAAGTTGGGCCTGCATTCTTTCTTTGCTATCATTACAGGTAGACTTGACAGATACAGGACTTTTGTTTTTAAAATGCTCTGCTATGGAAGAAACCTTGTTAAAGTAAATTCCATTGTACCTGCTGGGCAGTTACACTCTGAAGGTGCTTCTCTTGCGATTCTTATTTTAGCCATATGTTCATAGGATTTCTGTGGAAAAAGAAGAGGTATTGTCATCAGTAGCATTGTAGAGAAACGGGCTCTTTAGGAACTCTCTGGTTATATGCTTGATTTACCAGCATTTGCTAGCCTGCATAACTAACATTTACATATGTACTTGGACTTTAGTCAAAAGGTAACAGTACCCAAGCCCTAAAAAAAGAAATAACTTCTGACACCATATCAAGACCGCTGGACTTGTACAACATCTTTCTCCATTCTTCAACTACCAGCACCCTCCACTTTCTCCCTCAGCTCAAGCATATGCAGTTAATGCCAAAACTTGGCTTTAACCTGCTAGAGTTTTAGGTAACCTATAGGTTTTTAAACACTCAATATTGTGTAACTGAAGGTCAACTGCTTATCATGCCATGCTGCAACTACTGCCAAACAGCCTCTCTGTTGGAAGAGCAAGTTCTAGTCTAATGCCACCCCAGTTTGACAAATGTAACCTAGATTCCTTTCAACTCTCAACTGCAATGGCGCTGCATTAATAAACACCCCTGCCGCTGCATCCTTTATAAAAATTAAGCTACATTTTTTCTTTTTACTCACTGAATATGAAAGCATTTAATATGTGAAATGATCAATTTAAAATCATATATAGGTTTACCATGTAACAGTGATTACCATTTGTATATTAATAACACCTATGGAATAACCTTCTTATAATATGCGAAGGACCTAACAGATGTTATCTCTGCAAGGAATAGTCTCAAAAAAAAAAAAAAAAAAGGAAACGATTCCCATGTCACTCTAGAAAACTAAAAAGAGATAAAATGTCACACTGCCTTTCTGGCCACCCTTCCCTCTTTCAGTCCTCCACATATGTTTAGCATGCAAACATTAAGAGTGAGGGAATATGATAGAGACAGCGTGATATCAGAGGATGCGCATATACAAATAATACACTACAATGAGCATAGATGGTCGCCTAGCGTATGCACACCCAGCCACACCAAGTATGCATACAGTAAGGGTAGAGGCTGATCGTGTACACAGAATCATGCCTGTGCAAGATATTATCCACGTGCAAAACACCCCAGCCTTTCACACCTGAGCCAGAAGTTGCTCCACTTTCTCTTGCACCATTGCTTTGAGCTGATCCAGACAATCGGGAAGCAGATGGATGGAAGGGTCCCCTTTTGCGGATTCGAGAGCAGCGATCCTCGCCTGGAGGTCGTTGGTTTTCACCCCAAGGTACAGACAAGACATCAGGGCCACCACTGACAGAAGGGCCGCCAGGGCGGTGCACGGCGGCACGGTCCAGGCACAACGCTGCCTCGGGGCCTCGGAGCCTGGCTCCCGGCCCCCACCTTTCCCTGCGTGCTTCTTCACCAGCATCGTGGAGGGATCGGCTGCCTCGGCTTCGCCTCCCACTGTCTACCACTTCCAAGAATCTTGAAAGGAAAGAAAAAGGACGATTCCTCCAAAAGTTCAGTCTGGGTGGCTGCACAACTAGTTGGCGGAGAGCGAGCCGGGGCACAGAGATGGAGCTCCGCTTTCCTCAGCGCCGAGACTAGCGGACGTGGACCATCCTCTCCGCTTTCTTCTCTCCCCACCAGCTGGGAGTGAAAAGCACCCTCAGTCTGGGGGACTGGTGGCAAAAAGGTAAAAACCGGAATGAAACCCACCCGGATGGCCCTCCTAGCCCCCAGAGGACGAACACCTCAGAAGGAGTCCTCGACAGCGCCTGCCCAGGCTCCAAAGGGACTGTGCGAGAGGCACAGCCAGGGGCCGCCGCTCGCCCTCGCCACCGAGCACCCGACCTGTTGAGTCTCCTGTTAGTTTGCCTTATTTGTACCTAGTCAGTGTTTTTCCGCACGCCGACCTGTTTCCTACCTAGAGTCAGTTCCAGGCAGAAAGGCTGAGAGAGAGACCGCGAGAGCGCAGCGCAAAAGGGGTGGCTAAGGGGGAAAGGAGACAGGAAAACGAAATAACCCAAAGGAGCAAACGCGAGTGGCGAGGTTGAAGTCGCCGCTGCACGAAGTATCTCCGCAGCCTCGCGGGTGCGAGCCTTATATACCCTTCGGGATGCTCGTGTGTGAGTGTGTGAGTGTGCGCGCGCGCTCCGAGCGCTACGTCCCTCCCCCGACCCCCACTCGCGCCCGGCCTCCAGCGCCCGAGCTCCCGCAGTACTGCGCCCCCCTTCCAAAGACCGGGCAGAAGCCCGCCTCATTAGCATAATATATTCACCTTCGCCCTGCCTGCGGGCTCCGCCGGAGACCCTCCAAGGGGGCGGAGAGCTCGGGAGAGAGCTGAGCGGGAGGTCTGTATTAGCATAACACATGCAAATAGCGGAAGCAGCCACCGTGATTGGAGGGGAGCCTGGCGACCCCTCCCCCTCCACGGAGTAACTTCAGCGTCCCCTAAGGCCACATCTCCCGCCTGGGCCCGGGGCCGAAGCGGGGTCTATGGTGCGGAAGGCGGCAACTTTGGCTTATTCTGACTCGGCCCAGCGCCCCTCTTTATCCTTGTTAAATATGGAGAAATGGCCTCCAGGAGGGAAGAAGTGAAGCAGAAAGCTCTAGCTCTCACTCAAAAACAGTGGCCGGAGCTATTGCGGGTTCGCTCCTGTGCAACCTTTCCCCCTCCTCCCTCACTCTCCCACATGCCCAGAGGCGAAGTGTCTGACTGAGGTAAATGTCCCCACTTCCCTTCTCTTCCCACGGCCACGCTGCAGTCTCCGACTGGGGGAAGTTTTCTCTCCCCTCCCCCCGTTTCCTTCTGTCTTGATGGGCTGCGTCTACTCCCCGCTCTGTTCCTAGTCTGTACTAAGGGTGCTAATGCGTTTTCCTGATTCCCGGTTTTGTGGTATTGAAAGAGGGAGCGTGGAAGTACATACATTTCTCAGGATTTAGGGAAGGACTGAAGAATGAGGTCAATTTTTCCTCTTACCTGACTCCCTTCCCCCTGGATCAAATTACAAGTTCTCTAATGGGATTTTTGAAAGTAGGTAATACGTAGCATTTTATATCAGACTTTGAAAAAAAAATCTCACCTTTACTCCAAAAAGTCCCTTCTTATCTCCTCCCCACGGGAAATACCATATATTTTTCATATCCTTCTTAAGCTGATGTCAAGTCGATGCTCATTAATGTAAACAACCAAATACTGAACTAAGCTGATCTTTCACAAATGTAAAAGAATATTGCTAAGGTAGGATGCAGGGTAAAGGTGTTTCAACATTTGTTGATGGAGGATACAGGAATGAAAAAAGTAGGGGATGCAACAGACACAACATAGGAGGGAAACAGTGAATTGTGCTATAAAATCAAAACATAATTTCTTACATTTGTATACAGAGTAGTTCTCAAAGAGTGTTCCCAGATGGGCAACATCTTCAACTGAGAGCTTATGAAAATTTCAAATTCTGGAACCCCTCCCTACATCTATTAAGTCAGAAACTACTACTATCAATGAATCAGAAACACTGAGATCTGTGTTGTAAGGAGTCCTCCTAATGATTTTGTTGCAAACTTGAGTTTGAAAACCACTGGTATAACACTTGACAAAATATTTTCAAGTAAATTTTTTCATTGGAACCTCATAACCCTATAATTCCAGTAAGGAATTATTAGCCCCATTTTATATATAAGGAAACAATTTTCAAGTAATAACTCCATATTGCAAGCCCAAACCTCTCTCTCAAGCCTCAGACCCATAAAGCTAACTTCATGTTTGTTAATTCCACATGGATGTTTCACAAGCAATTCAACTTAACCTACATCTTACCTCCAAACCCTACTTTTTCCTTTATTTTCTATTTCAGCTCAATTCCTTCAATATATGTGTATATAATATATGTTACCAATCACCACCTGGTGTCTGTTACCTCACCTTCCTCGTTGTTCATCTTCCCCCTCACATTCTCCATGCCAGTTTCTCTAAGAAAAGTATGGAGACAGAGAATGAAGAACTTTCTTTAGAGTAAGACACCACTCTTTTGAAATTTCAGTAGAAAGGCCATTTTCTGTGTTGACCAATGTTGACAATAGGTCACCCATTTAATTCAGATGATGAAGTGTTCTTATATCATGCTTTATGGAAATTGACCATGAGAAGGTACGTTAACAACTCTTGCAAGCTCTCAGAACTGTCAGATCTTAGTAGAGAGATCATCAAGTTGGTATTTTGTGGATTTGGGATCTTTAGCGAGAGGATTCGTTTGCTTTATTTCTTTGGTGGGCACAGTACCCCAGAAATGTACCAGTCATTAGCCCTTAATATATCAAAACCCAGCAGATTCTCTGCATCGATACCAGAAAATACATAGATCAAGAAAGCTCTGGGGATCTAAACCCATATTGTTCTGTAGATTCATCAGAGCAGAGGTGTTGTTTTGGTTCCTATGTAGAAAAGGATTCAAAAAAGTAAAAATAACACTAAAAATGGTTTAGTCCAGCTGCCTCCAATTTACCTAAGACTGGTATTAGTAAGAAAAAGCAAACAGCTGGTTGTAGAGTAGGTATGTGATTGAAAGAATAATGGAACCCCTAAATATGTCCACATTCTATTCCTCAAAATCTGTAAATGAAGAATGTTTGGATTTGCCGATGTGATCAGGTCAAGAATCTTGGGGAGATTTTCTTCTACCATGCGTAGCCCCAGTGTAACTACAGTGTAACCCACAAGGGTCCTGATAAGAGAGACAGAGTGTAAGTACAAAGGTCCTTATAAGAGAGAGACAAAGTCTCATAGTGAAAGGAGATGTGATCACAAAAGCACAGGCCAGAGTAATATGAATACTAGCTTTGAAGATGGAAGCAAAAGAATACGGGCTGTTCCTAGGAGCTGAAAAAGCCAAGGATCGAATTCTCCCCTAGAGCCTCCAGAAGGAATGCAGCCTTATTAACCTCGTGATTTTAGAACTTCTGACTATTAGAACTATAATTAGTACGTTGTGTTGTTCAAGACCCTGAGTTTCTGATAATTTATTACAACAGCAATAGGATGCTAATAGAACCTCAGCCCAAAAAAATCAGTCTCCATCTGCTACAGCATCATAAGCACTGTTATAACGACCATATTACCCTATAACTCAAGCAGGTCCTGTAATAACAATCCCTGTCAGTCAAATATTTATGTATTCCTATTTTACTGACATGCCCATTGGGAAAGAATTGGAGATATATGCCTTCTCCCATGACATGTAAAATTAGGATGCCCTAGATTGAAGCATATTAAACTGAATAAAGTATGTTCTATTTCGTTGATGCCTCCCATTGGTGCAACTCAAAAATAAGAAAACCAGTCAAGTTGTACAGCTGCTCTCATCTCTCCTCCTTACTAATGTTAGCCTAGCCAGGATCATGACCCAGGACTCAACATTACTGCTAACACTATTGTTACCAATCCCCAGGCTCCCAAAGAAAAGAAATAAACAGACTTCTGACAGAGAAACATGACAGGAAGTTGAAGTGAGGAAGAAGGTGACCAGGAGAAAAACAAAATAAAGAGAAAAAAATGAAGAAGATAGAAGAGCTTTTTAAGTAGGTAGAAGTTTTAAATTTTTTTTAGAAAATGCATCATCTGCTCTGATTTGGCTCTAAGAGGCTGATCAATAGAGGATATATGGGACCGAGGTGAACTAATACATACTCAAAATTGTGATGGCTTACATGTATTCAGAAAGATTCTCTGATCAAAATAAATAACTGGAATAATAGCTGGTGTTAGATATCAATTACAGGACAGAACAGTATTTCACTTGGTTAGAAAATATCTTTTAGCACCACTAAGTTTTAAGGCTAATTAGGTTCCTAAAACCTCAATTTTAATCGAAGTCCACCACCGCCACAGTTCTCCAACAGGAATAAACGCCTGAGAGGATCTGTGGCCATCATTGTACACCCACAACCACCCGCTGTGTACCTTAATAAAGAAAATGGAAGAATAAATTACGTGTTGTCCTGAACATGCTATTTCATAAACTTCAGATGAGAATATGCTCTCAGAGAAGCATCTTTTAAGAAGACAAAGTTTCCCAAATAGAATGGAGTAGGCAGTGAAGTGAATTTAAAAGATGCAGTTCTCCCACAGCCAGGCAAATTTCAATAAATCACAAACAAATTAGAAATATCTTTAGGAGCAGAAGAGCAGAAAAGTGGGACTTGGCTCTCAGTGACAGTCTGAAAAATTCCCTTTCAGACAGATCAAAGAACTGCTCCCATTTACACAAGCCTGGTTGAGCAAGGGGTTTACACAGGTATGAATCCAATAATCTAGATAATACAGGTCCTTCAAAATCCCATTCCTCTCGGCAGCATCAGGTTTATGTTTGTTGTTTTGTTTTTGTTTTGTTTCATTTGGAGGGAGGAGATGAACTTTTGTTTTTTTTCATAATATTTTATTGTCAGATTGGTATCCATACAACACCCAGTGCTCTTCCCCATAAGTGCCCTCCTCCATCACCACCTCTTTTCCCCCCTCCCCCTTCCCCTTCAACTCTCAGTTCATTTTGAACATTTAATAGTCTCTCAGGTTTTGCATCCCTCTCTCTCCCCAACTCTCTTTTTCTCTTCTGCTCCCCCTGGTCCTCCATTAGGTTTCTCCTGTTTTCCTGTTAGACCTATGAGTGCAAACATATGGTTTCTGTCCTTCACTGCCTGACTTATTTCACTTAGCAGGACTCCCTCAAGGTCCATCCACTTTCCTACAAATGGCCAGATTTCATTCTTTCTCATTGCCATGCAGTACTCCATTGTGTATATATACCACATCTTCTTGATCCACTCATCAGGTGATGGACATTTAGGCTCTTTCCATGTGTTGGCTATTGTTGACATTGCTACTGTGAACATAGGGGTACATGTGCTCCTATGCATCAGCACTTCTGTATCCCTTAGGTAAATCCCCAGCAATGCTATTGCTGGGTCATAAGGGAGTTCTATGGATAGTTTTTTGAGGAACCTCCACACTGTTTTCCAGAGCTGCTGCACCAGTTTACATTCCCACCAGCAGTGTAGGAGGGTGCCCATCTCTCCACACCCTCGCCAGCATCTATAGTCTCTTGATTTGTTCATTTTATTTTTTAATGTATTTTTTAATGTTTTATTTATTTTTGATACAGAGAGAGACAGACCATGAGAGGGAGAGGGGCAGAGAGAGAAGGAGACACAGAACCGGAAGCAGGCTCCAGGCTCTGAGCTAGCTGTCAGCACAGAGCCTGATGCGGGGCTCGAACCCACGAATGTGAGATCTGACCTGAGCCGAAGTCGGAGACTTAACCAACTGAGCCACTCAGGTGCCCCTGATTTGTTCATTTTAGCCACTCTGACTGGGGTGAGGTGGTATCTCAGTATGGTTTTGATTTGTGTTTCCCTGATGATGAAAGATGTTGAGCATCATTTCATGTGCCTGTAGGCCATCTGGATGTCCTCTTTGGAGAAGTGTCTGTTCATGTCTTATGCCCATTTCTTCACTGGGTTATTTGTTTTGTGGGTGTGAAGTTTGGTGAGTTCCTTGTATATTTTCGATATTAGCTCTTTATCTGATATGTCATTTGCAACTATCTTTTCCCATTCTGTCGGTTGCCTATTAGTTTTCTTGATTGTTTCCTTTGCCTCGCAGAAGCTTTTTATCTTGATGAAGTACCAAGAGTTCGGTTTTGCTTTCATTTCCCTTGCCTTTGAGGATGTGTTGAGTAGGAAATTGCTGCGGTGGAGGTCTAGGAGGTTTTTTCCTACTTTCTCCTGGAGGGTTTTGATGGTTTCCTGTCTCACATTCAGGTCCTTGAGCCATTTTGAGTTGATTTTTGTGTATGGTGTAAGAAAGTGGTCTAGTTTCATTCTTCTACATGTTGCTGTCCAGTTCTCCCAGCACCACCTGCTAAAGAGGCAGTCTTTTTTCCATC
This sequence comes from Suricata suricatta, assembly GCF_006229205.1. Classification (NCBI taxonomy): domain Eukaryota; kingdom Metazoa; phylum Chordata; class Mammalia; order Carnivora; family Herpestidae; genus Suricata; species Suricata suricatta. Next base: position 107,301,069 of record NC_043700.1, on the reverse strand, counting down.
GGATACTCTTTCCTGCTTTGTCAAAAATTAATTGACCATACATTAAATAATATTGTTATTTGAAACTTGTTAAATAACAAGAATAATGACCTCACTTAATAGATTTTTCCCAAAATTTGTTGATTTAATTGCTAATTATAACAAAAGCAACCTTTCAATGAATTTACCAAATCGACCTTTTAGTGTAATGCTGTGTGGATAGGAACTATTTGTAGCATTGATTCAGATCATGGTTACAAGAACAGACTCTAAGGCCAGAGTGCCTGGTTCATATCCCACCTCTGCCATTGATTAGTTGTATGCCTGTGGATAAATTACTTAAACTTCTTTGTGTCTCAGTTTTCTCATCTATAAAATAAATACAGTAATACTTACTCTTTTTCAGTGAAATAATGGGACAATATGTGTAAAACATTGCAATGCCTAATATTAAGTGCAATATAAATTTTAGCTTTTATTGGTGCTATTATTATTATTACTTTAAAAAGTTTCTATCTAAGGGTGCGTGGATAGCTCAGTCAGTTAAACATCCAACTTTTGATTTTAGCACTTGGAGTTGTGGGAGGAAGCCCCCACCTCGGGCTCCACACTGGGCATGGAGCCTACTTAAGGTTTTCTCTGTTTCCTCTGCACGTCCCTGCTCATTCTCTCTCCCTCTCTCTCTCTCAAAATTAAATTAATTAATTAAATAAGTAGATAGATAGATAGATAGATAGATAGATAGATAGATAGATAAAAGTGTCAATCTACTGATCCATAAATACTGTAAGGCAAGAAAATGTATATTTTTATACTGCAGGGCACCTCCCTTTATATCCTATTCATGATTTCAGTCCTATCTCAGTTTATAAGAATAGAATAGCATTAAGGCAAACTTTCACCTCTAGGATGATTTAAAGAATTCCCTACCCTAGGCAACTATTGATGTGTTTTGTGTCATTTTAGAATAGTTTTACATGTTCTAGAACTTCATATAAATGGAAGTATATGATAGTATTCTTATATGTCTGACTTCTTTGCTTGATATATTCTTTACTCAATATATATGATATATATATAGATTTATCTATAGTATTGTATATAATGCTATTTTGTTTATTTTTATTGTACAGTAATATACAATTGCATAAAACCGATTTATGTATTCACTTTTTGAATTGTGAACATTTGAATTGTTTCCAGTTTTTGCTATATGAATGAAACTTCTATGAATATTCATGTACAAGTGTTTTATCTTGTATAATTCTTTTTTATCCTGTATATTTCAAAAACAACATGTAAATTTTTTTTCATTTAGAGATGGCTAATATAGTTTTTATGAACAACAAAAGAAGAACTTAGATCTATCAGATACCAGAATATATTATGAAGGTCTAATAATCAACACGGTTTGGTATAACTGCAAAGACAAAAATTAAACCAAAGAAATAGAATAAAGAGACCAGAAACAAACCTACATATAAACATTAATATGGAGGTGCCCAACAGTGTTTTAAATGAAACTTCATAAAATATCTAGAGCCAGAAGTACCTAGCTAACCTGCTCCCAAATTCCTAACCTATAAAGGCTGTGAGACAAGAAATGTTCATTGTTTTAAGCCATTTGGGGGGATAATTAATTATTAAACAATAGGTATATATCCATAATCAATCTATTATTTAGCCTTAGATACTTCATATAAATGTACTATTTGTATAAATATGTTACTTCTCGGGGTGCCTGGGTGGCTCAGTCAGTTAAGCCTCTGACTTCGACTCAGGTCAGATCTCACATTCGTGGGTTGGAGCCCCGTGTCAGGCTCTGTGCTGACAGCTAGCTCAGAGCCTGGAGCCTGCTTTGGATTCTGTGTCTCCCTCTCTCTCTGCCCCTCCCCCTCTCATGCTCTGTCTCTCTCTCTCTGTATCAAAAATAAATAAAACATTTAAAAAAATTTTTTTAAATATGTTACTTCTCTTTCAACATTGTAATTGAAGGATCTCTTCAAGTTGTAACTCTCTTCAAACATTTTTACTACTGTACATATGTCATTGTATGATTATACCACATATATTTATCCATTCTTCTATTGATGAACATTACCCATCCCCACCCACTCCACATTTCAAGTGATGCTGTATAAGCATTCTTCTGTACATCTATTTCTACAGAAGTGCAAAATTTTCTCTAGGCTATTCTATTCGTTATCTCTTGTACAACGAATTTTCCCCAAACTTAGCAGCTTAAAACAACACAATCTTATTATATCTCTGTATAACAGGAATTTGGAAACGGCTTAGCTGGGTCATTCTTGCTCAAAGTCTCTCATGAAGTTTCAGTCAGGATGTCAGCTGGGGCTGTAGTCATCTAAAGACTTGACTAGGGCTGGAGAATATTTTTCCAAGATGGCTTACTCACATAGCTCATTCACATAACAAGAAGTTTAAACTTATTTCAGACTCTTTGCAGGAGACTGCCGTTCCTTATCACTTGGATCTCTCCAAAGGGTAGTTCGAATGTCCCTATGACATGGCATGTGGCTTCCCCAGAGAGCAGTGACTCAAGAGACAGGGTAAGGAAGAAGCTTCAATGCCTTTTATAACCAGTCTTGGAAGTCACACACTGTTGTTTCCATCATATCTGTTCACTACAAGTGAGTCACTAAGTCTAGCCCCTCCTCTAATGAATGAGAGCTAAGCCCCACCTATTAAAAGGAGGTCTATCAAAGAGTTTGTGCACATATTTTAAAACTACCAGAGTGGGTGTCTGGGTGGCTCAGTTGGTTGAGTATCCAACTTCAGCTCAGGTCATCATCTCACAGTTCGTGGGTTCAAGCCTCACGTTGGGCTCTGCACTGACAGCTCAGAGCCTGGAACCTGCTTCGGATTCTGTGTCTCCCTCTCTTTCTGCCCCCCCGCTCACACTCTCTCTCTCTCTCTCTCTCTGAAAAAGAAATAAACATTTTTTAAAAATTTTTTAAACTACCAGAGCTATATTTCTACTTGATATTATATATAAATAATATAAGATATATATATAATATATATCATCAACTTTGATAGATAATGTCACATTTCTCTCCAAAGCTGTTGTCCCAATTTATACACCCATTGTCAATACACAACAATTTTCCTTTTTCATGTCCTCACCACACTAGGCACTGTAACAATTTTATTTTTTTCTTATCTTTGCATATTCTGATAAATCTATATTAGTTGACATTTCAGCAAGATTGGAGAAATTAACTCAATTTTAGTATATGTGCTGCCAAAGTGAGCACTAGAGAAATTAACTCAATTACAGCACTCATTACATTGCATTGAGCAAAGACCAGAAGATGATGGTGGAGTGAGACAGTGGATAATGTGAGCATCTGGAGGAAGAGTATGGTGGAAAAGGGGAACAGGCTAGGGCCCTGTGGTGGATATATATGCAGCATATTTGAGGAAAAGCAAAGAAGTCAATGTAGCAGGAATAGAGTAAGCAAGAGAGAAGTAGGGGATAATGTTAGAGGGATGACAGGGTGAAGGTAGATCATTGAGGACCTTATAGAGCTTTGTAGAAAGTTCTATTGGACAATAGGAATACATATTTGGAATTCATCAGCATGTAAATCAGTGGTTCTCAACTTTGGCTGCATATTGAAATTATATGGACTGTCTGGAGCCTCAATTCTCACTCTCATTTGCATTCCTCTACTCTTCTTCATGTTTTCTCAGGGCCTCTCCCTCTTCATTTAGTCTGTTTTCTCAGGGCCTCTCCCTCTTCATTTAGTCTCTTTGTGTGGTCTTTCCACCTAGTCTCTTCAGCAGAGTCTCTGGGCTTCTTCTCAAAGAGCAGTGTCATTTCCACCACATGTTCTTGGCTAAAGCAGGTCTTCTGGCTAACACTGTTTCAAGGAGAGGAGACTTCACAAAGCCATGAATACTGGAGATGTGATTCATTGGGGACTCTCACTCAAAACAGAGTATCACACTAAGGGTGTGAGAGATAGTGAAAAGATGCTAAAATGAATAGGTTGTAGATCCCAGTAGATTTTGTTGGAATTGGTCCATTTAAAGCAGTGAGATGGAAAATTAGGAGGTGGCAACTGGAGAGTGGAATACTTGATATAAGCTATGTATTAAAGTTATTGGTAATGGCAATGTCTGGGGCAGTATTTCTCAGTCCTGGCAGCTCATTAGAAATAATGATGCTTGGGTCATATCCCAAGAGATTTTGATATAATTAGATTGGAGGAGGACTGTCATTGGTGTCACTTAAAATCTCCCTCTGTCATCTAATTGAGAACTAATTCTAATTCTAATCGAGGACTACTGATCTAGAATATGACCTTGGAGCCAAATGGCTGAGGTAAGCTGTACAAGAAGATCATTAGGTTAAATACAAACCTGAGACACAAGGATATTGGAATAATCATCTGCATGGATATTGAAATCATTACAAAATTTGAAGAGAGCCATGATAGAGACTGGTGAACCCATGGTTAAAATATTCAAGGAAAGAGGATGAGTGACTCCAGATTTCTAGTTTGTGGAAGAATGATGGTGCCATTGACAGAAATGGAGAAAAATGGCAGAAAATATGTATTATAGGGAAGAAGTTCATATTTTTAGAAAAAATAATATAAAGGTATAATATGACTTGGACAACTGGATATCCACATGCAAAAGGATGAAATTGAACCCTACCTCACACCGCATCAAAAGGTTAACCCCAGGCACCTGGATGACTCAGTTGGTTAAGCCTCCAACTTCATCTCAGGTCATGACCTGGTGGTTCATGAGTTCAAGCCCTGCATCAGGCTCTGTGCTAACAGCTTGGAAACTGGAGCCTGCTTAGGATTCTGTGTCTCCCTCTCTCTCTGCCACTTTCCCACTCACATTCTCTCTCTTTCTCTCAAAAATAAATAAAAATATTTAAAATTAGAAAAAATAAAAATGAAAAGATTAATCCCAAATAATTAAGGATCTAAATCTATAAAGTGTTTAGAAGAAATACTGGGACAAATCTTCATGACCTTAGTTTGGGCAATGATATGTTATATTCAAAACTACTAGCACAAGGAACAAAAGAAAACTAAATTAGGCTTCATCAAAATTTAAGCTTTTTTGTTTCAAAAATCAAGAATTTGAAGGGACACCTGACTGGCTCAGTTGTTCAGTGTCAGACTCTTGATTTCAACTCAGGTCATGATCTCACAGTTCTTGAGTTTGAGCCCCATGGGGCCTCCCCACTAGCTCTCTTCTCTCTCTCTCAAAATAAATAAATAAACTTAAGACAAAGAATGTGCAAAGACAATCCACAAAAATGAGAGAAAATATTTGCAAATTGTGTATCTAATATGGGATTTGTATTTGGGGAATACAAAGAACTCTGACATTTCAATAATAAAAGGACAAGTAACCCAATTAAAAAATGACCAAAGAATATGAATAGACATTTTTCCAAAGAAGATACACAAATGACCAATAAATATATGAAAAGATGCACAACATCATTAGCCATTAAGGAAACATTAACTTAAAATGCAACAAAATATTATTTCACACTCACTAAGATAGCTTTAATAAGAAATACGGATAATAACAAGTGTCCTCAAGGATGTGGAGAAAAATTGGAACTTTCATACACTGCTAATAAGAATGCAAAAATAGTAAAGCCACTTGGGAAGAGTCTGGCAGTTCTTCAGAAAGTTAAACATTAAAAAAGGGCAAAGGAAATCTCATCATAGGGTTACCATAGGACCCAGCAATTCTACAGCTAGGCACTCCCCCAAGAGAATTGAAAACATGTGCCTACACAAAAATTTGTACATGTGTACTTATAGCAGCATTATTCATAAGAGCCAATAAGTGGAAACAATCCAAATGCCCATCAATGAATAAATAAATGAATAAAATATGTTATATTCATATAATGGAATATTATTCAGCCATAAAAGGAATGAAGAATTTGATACATGCTACAGTGCAAATGAACATTAAAAACATTACACTAAAAGAAAGAAACTAGACACAGGATGTCATATATTATATAACTTTTTTAATATAATATATCCAGAATACACAAATCCATTAAGACCAAAAACATTATTAGTAGCTACCAGAAAATGGGATAAGAAAGAAAGAAAAGTAACTATTTACTAGGTATATGGGGTTTTCTCCAAAGTGATGAAAAAGTTCTGAAACTAGACAGAAGTGGTGGCTGCACAGCATTGTGAATACCCCATATGATACTGAACTGTACACTATAAAATGGTTAATTGTGTGTTTTGTGTCTTTTACCTCAATTTTTAAAAAACTTTATTAAACCCCTCTTTCCATTAAACCAAATAAATATTCAATAGGAGAACATTAAGATTATCATGTTTCACATGTCATTCATAGAATGTATATACCACATATAAAAATTGAAATATAATATGCAGTTACAGTTTATAATTAGGGGGTAGTTAATAAATCTTGTTCAGTTCTCCCAACATGATATGTTTGTAATTTTATTCCAAAGTCTCTAAATAATTATTATTAAAGGCAAAAGTGCTTGTTTGTGAAAAGCATATAATTTTTCCTGGAGTATGTTGACATCACAAAGAATATTTGAAGATTAACTTTTTGAGACGTCATTTACTATAATTAACGGGATTTTAGCTCATTGCTAACATGATGTAATTGTTCTTACCCTTGTCACTATTGGATTTAAGATGTGATTAAATAAATTCCTGGAGGTTACTGTTAGATGAAAATCTTTGCAAGTGGGTAACAACAGGAATGGTCTGGCAGTGGGCTGTGGGCTAAGATCCAGGCAGGCTATATATTTTAATCACCTTATTTATTCAGTTTTCCAGGACACCCATTATATAGAAAACTACTATACATCTTGAACCTGAATAAGAACTTCTATGATTTGAGAATCCAAGTCTTATAACAAGATTGATGTTAAGTACAATCTTGTCAACACGAGTTGGCTACTCTCATGTTATCATAGCAACAAGTCCAATTCAGGGAACCTTACATGAATCAACTTCCCAAAGTTCCTAGAATGACTGATTGTTTCTTACTAGTAACCTGCTTTGAATACTATAATCAAGCACCAGGTAGGGGCTTGTGGGCACCTAAGTTATGGCCAAACTCTGTCTACACCTACCCCCACCTCCACACGCAGACATACAGTCTACCTCTTGGCCATCTTCTGTGACCTACAGATATACACCCCAATGACAAGATATGCCCTTTGGAGGCTGAGCCCAAGAAAGAAAGCTTAGAGGCCTGAGAGATGGGCTTCTGCACCATTTGGTAGGGAATTCCACTGTCCAGTTCCCTGACAGTGTTGGGAAGATGGGGAGAGAGTACAGAACCAAGCTGTAGATGGGAATATGCCCTTGACCCAGTAGACATATCACTCAGTGAGGAGGGGCCTGGCTGGAGAAGGATGCAGACAGGGGCTTTCAAAAGCTGAAGATCAGAGAATAAAGTTGGTACTGTCTCAGGCTAATGTTCAGTGCATAATATAGAGCTTTAATAGCTCCATTGATCACAAGCTTAAGAATTATTTCCCTTGGGGCACCTGGGTGGTTCAGCTAATTAAGTGTCCAACTTCAGCTCAGGTCATGGTCTCACAGTTTGTGAGTTCAAGCCTTGCGTTGGGCTCTGTACTGACAGCTCAGAGCCTGGGGCCTGCTTCAAATTCTCTGTCTCCTGGGGGCATAGCTCAGGGGTAGAGCATTTGACTGCAAATTCTCTGTCTCCCTTTTGGCTCCTCCTCACTCACACTCTGTCACGCTCTCTCTCTCTCTCTCTCTCCCTCTCTCTCTCTCTCTCTCTCTCTCAAAAATAAATGAATTTTTTTAAAAATGATTTCCCTTAAGATTGTCTTATCAGGGGCATCTGTGTGGCTCAGTTGGTTAAGCATACGACTTTGGCTCAGGCTATGATCTCGCAGCTTGTGAGTTCAAACCCTGACTCAAGCTCTGTGCTGGCAACTTAGAGCCTGAAGCCTGCTTCAGATTCTGTGTCTCCCTCTCTCTCTGCCACTCCCCTGTTCACTCCCTCGCGCTCTCGCTCTCTCCCTCTCTTCTCTCTCTCTCAAAAATAAACATAAAAAAAAAAAAGATTAGCCTTATCAGAGTGAGTTACAAAAGAAGGAAGCTGAAGAAAACCAACTCACCAACCTGTCCCACTGCAAAGGGTATGTCACATGAGGTTTCTGACCTCAAATGTAACTGAGCTTCTACAGTTGTCACCGTAAAGCCCAAAGCACTGCTCAGCTATTTCCCCAGAAAGGCCACATATCTAATGTGAGCTAGGCAAGGACACGGGGAGGATCCCAGCCAAAGGGCAGTGGGTGAGTCTCCACGATCTCCATCTTGTTTTCCAGTCTTACCCTACTTAGGAGCTCCTTCTCCTCTTCTCTGTCACCTCCTGCACATGGCTGATGCCCACAGGAAAAAAGCCTTCTCAGTTCACCAATTCTTGCTCTTATTCCATCCCTGTTCTCTCAGAGCAATTCCTCACTATATGTTAGGTCTTTGATGCTATTAGTAAGATGTTTTCTATATTTTGTGGAGATATTTTAGTTTATTTTATGAGAAAGTTGGGCTGAATCATAGTCAACTATCACTGGAGGTAGAAATCCCAAAATGGCTTTCAGATATTCGTTTTTTGGCAAATTGTGTTTCTGTAAACGGACTCCACGTAGAGCTTCATGTTCCCTCTGACCAGCTTTGAAAATGCATTATTTAACGAACATTTGTTTAACCAGTACTTCCTGAGTGTTGCGCTATTTAAAGCACTATAGTAATCCACAGAGAAGATACAAAATTGGAAAAGATATAAGGAGTGCCATCAGAATAAGACATAATCTTGAGGGGGAGTCAGACATGTGTGTAAATAACAAAGGAGTGAAGGAGGAAGGTGAAGTACAGAAATGAACTGAGTCTGGACATAACAAGCCTTGAGATTACAAATTGGAACAGAAATGTCATGTTCTGTGAGAACTATAAATCAAAGGTCTCAAAATGGTAGGCCACAGACTGAACTCAGCCCACAAACGTGTTTGGTTTGGCCCACACAGTGTTTTAAAAATAGGAGATTTCCCATTTTAAAAAAATCTGGATTTCCATCTTCTGAAAACTCAGAAGATCTGGCAACTGTCCTCATTGCCAACTGGCAGCCATCAGCTGGAGCGAAGTAGAAGCTGCTTCCTCAGGGAGAGCTTAATTTCTTCAATTCACCACATTTCCCATCAGTCCTTCTCTGCCGTCCTTCACACCCTGCGTGTTTCACTTTCTCAATCTAATGAAAAGCTCTGTATAAATGCAGCTTCCAGCCCTTCTCCATGGAATCAGCAGATTAGGTTCAAATCCACACACACACACACACACTCACATACACATTTAATCTTCTTTTTCTATATAAAAACTGGAGGTGACAAGGCCTTGCCACCACCCTTTCAGTCATGTGTGTCCTTTCTGTAGATATTTAAGTTGATAACTTCTGTGTGCATTGGTCCTGTCCCCACAGAGATGAAGAAATGATGCATTTGAAGATTCACCACTCCTGAGCCTGGGTGGTTCAGTAAGTTAAGCATTCCATATCTGCTCAGGTCATGATCTGGAGGTTCATGGGTTCAATCCCACCTCAGGCTCTGTGCTGACAGCTCAAAGCCTGGAGCCTGCTTTAGATTCTTGGTCTCCTCTCTCTCTGCCCCTCCCCCACTCACACTCTCTCTTTCTCTCAAAAATAAATAAACATTTAAAAAAAGAGAGAATGATCCACCAGTCCTTGTTCTTCCAAAAAGTTAAAAACATCAGGCTCTATTTTTCATAGACTATTAGGGAAAGAAAAGAAGAGAATCCAGCGTGCATTGAGGAATGAAAACAGAGAAAACGGACACTGCCTGTGGGAGCGGGGCAAGGGCAGGGCCACAGGCAGAGCAGAGGGTGAGGGACACCACGCAGGTGTGCAGGAGCTGTGGTATGTTGATGTCTTTGCCAATTGATCACCCAGCTTTTGCTGAAAAAAATCTCCCACTGCCTCTGTCACCTTCTGTCTGTCACCTTCTGAATACTTCCTGTGGATATACTTTAGCTTTCATTGTTGAAAGGGAAAAAAAAGATCTAGCTGGTGAGGATGGCCTCCTCTTCAGTAAGCGCTAAGCTAAGGGAGACTTACAGGTACATTCACTGAGGTTTCAAAGTATTTTTATGCCTGATGGTTAAATAGAGTTGACAGGATATAGTTTACAATTTGAAAAACACCATAGAGTTTGAAGTCAAGACTAACCTGGCCTTGAACCCTGACTCTGTCCTTCATCATTCAATGCATTTTTTTCTAAGTTTCATGGTAGCTGTAAAGATTAACAAGACCATATATGTAAAGTGCTAAGGACAGTGCCTTATATACAACAAGTACTCAATAATTGTTAACTTTTATTACTGCTTCACTTTACATAAGATACATGTATCAGCACAAATTTTACTTTGGGTCTGTCAATCTTAATCATACTCCTGTATTGATGAGAGACTCAGAATTAATAAATTCTGATAAAAGCTAGTATACTAGATAAAAGATAGTCTGTAGATAAAAGCTAGAATACTTGTTACACCATGTTTTACATATAGAAGTCAGAACATGGTTTGAAAAATAGGGTGTCAAGGGATATAGAAGTGCTGATGCATAGGGGCACATGTACCCCAATGTTCATAGCAGCACTGTCAACAATAGCCAAATCATGGAAAGAGCCTCAATGTCCATCACCTGATGAGTGGATCAAGAAGATGTGGTATATACATATATATATATACATATACAATGGAGTATTACATGGCAATGAGAAAGAATGTAATCTGGTCATTTGTAGGAAAGTGGATGGACCTCGAGGGTGTCATGCTAAGTGAAATAAGTCAGGCAGAGAAGGACAGAAACCATATGTTTGCATTCATAGGTCTAACAGGAAAACAGGAGAAACCTAATGGAGGACCAGGGGGAGGGGAGGAGGGAAAGAGAATTGGGGAGAGAGAGGGATGCAAAACTTGAGAGAGTATTGAATACTGAAAATGAACTGAGGGTTGAAGGGGGAGGGGGAAAAGAGGTGGTGGTGATGGAGGAGGGCACTTGTGGGGAAGAGCACTGGGTGTTACATGGAAACCAATTTGACAATAAACTTTAAAAATAAAAAAGAAAGAAAAATAGGGTGTAATTTACAAGCATAAAGAATGACTGTATGAGTAATTGATTCTCTAAGGACCTATACTTATTTGAGGAGGAGGGTAAATCTTTTATTGAAAGTTAAGATGCATACAAAAAAAACTGAACGAATCATTAGTGTACAATGAGTACACTTAAATGTGTACCTAGGAGGAGCACCTGGGGGGCTTGACCGATTAAGCGTCTGACCTTTGGTTTCAGCTCAGGTCATGATCTCACAGTTTGTAAGTTCAAGCCCCACATCAAGCTCTGCGCTGGCAGCATGGAGTGTGCTCCCCCTCTCTCTCTGCCCCTTCCCTGTTCGCTAGCTCTCTCTTTCTCAAAATAAATAAATAAGCATTAAAAAAAGTTTGCAAATGTTCAGCTTCAATAGCTACTGCCACACATTTTTTCAAAGTGGTCACAACAATTTGTACTCCAGCACTTGTGTAAGAGAGTTCCAATTGCTGTGCATCCTCCCCAACACCTGGTATTGTGGAGTCCCTTCAATTCCTTTTTCATTTGTGCTCCACAGATCACCCCCCCCACTGTATTAAGATTGTTTTCAGCTTCCCACTCACCCTCTATCCCTGCACCCCCAGCAGCTCCAACTCAACAACATTGCTGTCTAAGTTAGTGTTTAAATTAAAGCTAAATTCACTGGGGCACCTGGGTGGCTCAGTCGATTAAGCGTCTGACTTCAGCTCAGGTCATGATCTCATGGTCAGTGAGCTGGAGGCCCATATTGGTCTCTGTGCAGCTAGCTCAGAGCCTGGAGCCTGCTTCCGAGTCTGTCTCCCTCTCTCTCTGCCCCTCCTCTCCACACACTCTGTATCTGAAAAATAAATAAACCTAAAAGAAAAAATTTTCCCTTCTCATACAGGTACTGCCTTATACCTACTATCAGTAAAGAAATGACATGACACACTATATAGTCTTCTTAGACTTCCTGTATTTAATTTTGCCTAACTTGGACCTAGTTGACATGAACAGTCATTGCTATGTCTATACACCCAGTGCAAATGTGCAAATTTTATAAACCTTCTTTTTCAAAAACATGGCTGTATTAGATTCTAAAGTACAAAGGACCCTTTCAAATGATTAGAAATAAAATGACTGGGAAGGAGATAGCAATCTTGGAGGCTTACTACTTTACAGCAAGCATGACATCAGTGCCATAATGGCGATATCATAGGGTGAAGGATTAGTGCTAAATGCAAGTGTACGATATCAAGTCCCTGTAAGATCTGCTTCTTATTAAACTTAGCCAAAAGAGAATCCACTCACATTCTTCTTCTCCTTAATGTAGTTCCTTTTACTAGAAAAGGGATCACATAAATTCCAATGTACTTAATTTCCTTCTAAAGCATTTGTCATTGCTAAATTCAACTGTTTCCAAAAACAGAGGACAGATGGAACACTTCAAAGAAAACACTTCAGGTAAAACATTATTTTCTTTTCAAATTTACATTCATGTTCATGTATTATTCTTCTCTACTTAAATGTTTGAGTACCTACTTAATACACATAGAATTATGAGGAATAAAGTAGAAGATTACAATATGCCTGGTTTCAAATAACGTTTGGCTTATGGGACATAAGTAATAAATATTCATAAAGAACATCTTTATTTGTAACCCCCAGCTTTTTACTCTAAGGGAAAACATCCCTAGTTTTCTATATCTTCTGGCTAAAACAAACAAACAAACAAACCTTTATTATTCACTTGGACTATAACAAAGTAATCTCAAAGTATTCTTCCAGAAACAATTTCTCCCTTGATTAAGAGAGTTCCATCTAGTAGTTCTCATACCATTATGGATTTTTTTTTAAATATGGTTTGATTATACTTTCCTGATTATGTTCTCTTTTGTAAATAACAAAAAGCCAGAATTTTGTTTCTATGTGAGTGAATCTCTCTCTCTCTCTCTCCTCCCCTCCTTTCTGATTGTGAAAGCTAGGAAAAATGGTCAATGGATTTTAATTCCTTATATAACTCAATATTCCAATCTGAATGTGAATTATAAACCTTTAACAAAGGGTCAGCTTTACCATCTGGAGTGCAATAATATAACCATTGACTTTAAGCAGTGATGCTGAGAGCTAAATCTGGGTTCATTTACTCTTTGCAAATTTTATAACTTTTGTCTTTAGCAAAAGAAAAATGCATTGTTCTTTTGATTAAATTAAATGCTTCTCTTCCAGATATCTCTAAGTCTATTAGGCTCCTAAACCACCATTTGTGGCTTTTAATTGACTTTTCCTAGACTTCATTTAACCACATACACACAAGTCACTCTATTCTCCCCTTGAGTCATGCATTTAGGTCCTATTAACACTAATGGAATTTATATGCATGCACACTGAGGGAGAATAAGCCCCTTAAACACCTTTTTAATGGAACAGTTTTGTTTCTTTCCTTTCCTCTTCACACTCCTCTGTTTGGACTTTCTCTTAGCAATACATGCTTCCAAATAATATAGTTCTGACTTCTTCTATTGATCATTCCTGGAAAAAGCAGCATGACTAAATGTATTAGATTTTCAGGCTTCACAGTGAAATTTAAACACTGCCTTTGTTCCAGTTCCATAGTTTTCAGCAAATGTATTTAACCCATGGACTATTTTTTATCTTCCTGAAGACTTGACTAGCCAGAAGTCAGTTAAGATCATGAATATTTACTCAGGAGGCTAAAGATTTTTCCATCTTAACATGAAAGTAAATAAGCATGTTTTCAGCCTCTTCCACTGTATAGTATTTTTATTTGTTTACACTTCAGGAAGAGTTTTTTTGTTTTGTTTTTAAGTACTTATGACATAGGACTTCAGCAACATGTTTGAATTTATAACAGTAAAGTAACAGGAAAATAAATTGTGCCACAGGAACCATAAATCTCCAGGAAGTAAAACTATACCTCCAATGTGTCTGCTAACAATCCTATTTTTGTTTAGCTTGTAGAAATGTATTATTCTTTACTGTTCTTATAATAGCTTTATCGATGATCTTTACAAGCCAGCTTTGTTTTCCTTTCCCATTTGTAAAGCAAGGCTCTGGATAAGACTGTTGTGTCTAAGTGCCTAACAGAGCACCAGATATATAGCATTAATCTGAATTACATAAAATTGCCATTTTGGTAGATCAAAAATAGTTGATTAAGTATTGGACAGAATCTGTTGAAAATATCTATTAAACATTGAATTAATTCATTAATGTTTGCATGGATGAATTTGCTTTCGAGTCCAGAACCAAATATTTATTCTACTTTAAAAATTAGAAATATACAGGAATTAGTCTAATACATTAAACAGGAGGCTTTCCCCAAACATTCAATGGAATAAAACTAAAACTGGCTTGCCTCTGTTTTATTCTTTCACTTTTTGCTACAACATCAGAGTACAACAAACCTGGTGTTGATTATTTGCCACTCTGAAATAAGCTTAAACTACATTATAAAGAGATGATATTCTGATATATTTGAGCATTTGGAAGATTAGATTCATGTATGACAGATCTGATGGAGCATGTGGAAAGAATTGAGGATAAACATATCAAAAACTAGATAAGTAAAAGTTCATTGAAAACATTATGCAAGAAAGGAACCAAAATCATGGTATATTTCTTAACTGTTTAGCAAATAATATTCAGATATCACAATAATATGCTGTTGATTTATTCCAAAATATTACCTAAAAATATAAATGTCAAAACCAGCAGAAACAGCTCAAAATGTTGAAGGAGTTTATGTCTGAGGACTGGAACTAGGGGCATAAAAAAGGGGGTGAGGGAAGAATTGCTGCTTCTAACTATGAATTTTGGGGAAACCCCTGATGACACACCCCCCAATAACATGAATCCCAATGTGATTAAATGAATTGGTGATTGGTTCCTATGTTCTGTACTAGACTCACCATAATTATTTTCTTAGCAATACTACAACGCCATATTATATCATATAATTGAAACTTTCTGGATTCAGTCGAGTGTTATGTGGAAGTTTGTATCATCTGCTTTTTTAACTATGTATACATATTAATTTGATAAGAATAAAAATTGGTTTAGAAAAACTTGAGTTTTATGTAGAACCTATCCAAGTTTCACTCTTCTAAGAGCTCAACTCAGGTTGGAAGGTGAGAGGTTATAGTAAGAAAGGATAATTCAGCTCCTTCCTTGGTGACTTTATTAGGACTTCCCATTTAACTTTCTCTGATTCCTCAATATTTCCAACCACCTCCTTCTCACAGCTGACTGGCAGGATTAGTTGGGGCACTTTACGTGCTATGGCCAGAATGAATAAAATAAGAAAGAAGTACTCAAGTTCCTTAGTTTTCCTGCTGTAAACTTCAATGAAACCTCATTATTTTGACATTAAATTTTGCATTAATGCAATAAAATGACTTTCATTACATTGTAGTGATATAAAAAGTGTGAGGAGGTAATAGAATTCATGAAAATGATGATTTTATATTCTCTGACTTTCAAGGTTGGAAAATTTGAACTCTACAATAATGTATCTACATATTTTTATTAATATATTCTCCATTATGTAAAATTTATTATGGAAATAAGACTTTGTTAGAATAATTAATCATCAAATAATTTTGGGTACATTCTGGAGCTGTCTGGAGTCCTTGCATACAAAGATGAGCATTATGCATGAAGTATGGTACTTAGTACCTAGTTAATCAGAAAAGCTCTTAGGTTCATTCTTGGAGTTGAAGGAGGAGCATAATTACACAATGGTTTTTAGCATTAGCCGTCTGATACTTCAAAAGACAAAGGAGCACAGACAGTGGGCACGAGAGCAGAAGCAAAAGGAGAAAAAAAACAGATTAGGTGATTTTTTTTAAAGACTTCATTGGACCTATGTCTAAGAATATCTTTCCTAGGGGCACCTAGGTGGCTCAGTCAGCTGTGTCTGACTTGGCTCAGGTCATGATCTTGTGGTTCATGAGTTTGAGCCTCACCTTGGGCTCTGTGCTGACAGCTCAGAGCCTAGAGTCTGCCTCAGATTCTGTGTCTCCCTCTCTCTCGGCCTCTCACCCACTTGAGCTCGCTCTCTCTCTCTCTCTCTCTCTCTCTCTCTCTCTCTCTCTCTCCCTCTCAAAACTAAATATACTCCTGAGCTATACCCCTGGGCTTAAACCCCAACTTCTCCACTTCTAGGGTATGTGACCTTGGCGAGTTACTTAACCTCTCTAGATCTCAACGTCCTCATGTGTAAAATAAGGATAATAATAGTACCTGTTTCACAGAGCTGCTGTGAACATTGAGTAACTTAACACATGAGACAGAACAGTGCCAGGCGTGTAGTCAGCACTTTGTAAATCCCAGCTATTGTTAAACAGGCTGAACTCAATAGGGTCTTTCTCTCACACAAATATACAAAGGCACACGCATAGTCTCTTCAAACCTAACCTAAGAACTTGTGTCTTCTTATTCTTTGGATGAAATCATAAACTGGTCCTATAACTTTTTCCATAATTTTCTTGGTGACTTCAATCACTCGTTTTTCCCAAGAAGTTATATTTGAGTAATTGAAATATCCAGTAGTATGAAATCATCAAAACTTCTAACTTTTATCTAATGTAGAGATTTTCTTCTACCCCAGCTCAAAAACCCTTGCAACCTGGAAGGCTCTGTGGACAGAGCAGGAGTGAATGTGAAGGATCAGCTTTTGTTCTCTCTCCTAACTAACCCCTTCCTCCTATGGAAGGACTGGTTGTTCATACCACAAATCTCCTCCAAAGAATCTTCCATCCCAGCCACTTTTACATCCATCAAGGACCGTGTCACGAAGGGGCAATCCAACATCTCCATGACACTTAGTTGTGACTGGGCATGTACTATTTTACTCTCAGCCTTTAGTGTCTCTGAGAGAACCATGATTGGAAGTGTCCTACCTTATATCACACTTGCTTTTAACAACTGCTCACCTCCAAGCCACTCTCCAGATTCCCTTAGGTCTTTGACTGTTGGGTGAGTCTTCTTCTACATCCTGATACCTTATTCAGAAGAGAAATTTAAGTGAATTTAATCATACATGCCTATGGAACAAATGAAAAGACAAATAACAATTTAAACAATGCCTGCATTTCCATGGCCATTCCTCTCAATTTATAACCCTATGGCATCTCAAGTTGCAGTGGGATCTACTATTACTATTTTTTAGAACATATTCTGTTCCTGATACTTTCTGAAGCTATGAGCCTCTCAGCTTACTGGGCATGAGTCTATTATTAAGCCAACTATTACACATAGTTCTTAATGAAGAAACTGATCTTTTCTAAAGGTAGAGGGAAAACTGAAAATTAGCTTGTATAAAAAAGAGAGAGAATAAGAGTAATCAGCTCATCCTGGTTTGTTCAGGACTTTCCCAGTTATAGCACTAAAAGTCCCACACCCTGAAGCCCCCAGTCCTAGGCAAACTGGAATTGTTGATCATGCTACTAGACTAGTAGAGTCCAGGCATCAGAAGGAGCAAAGGCTCTTGGGAGAGTGTGAGGCTGAATGTGAGCACAATCCAGGCTCCAATTCTCCTGCTCCACATCACTGTCCCAGTTCTCACGCTGCCTTTTTCATTGTTTTCACTTTGGGTAAGTGAAAGAAAGAAAATAATACTTAGCTGTGTCTTGACTTAAGCCAAAGGACTAGAAATCTGGGTTATTAATATTTTATGCAAACATTTTTTAAAGAAATTTCTATAACTTTTTGCTGTGTATTTCTCAGACTCTTTTATACCATGAGGAGGAAAAGGAAATGAACCACAGATAGCAAAGTGGCCTACCCTTAGGCACACAATAATTATGGGGAAAATCTAGGGTTTCCTGTTCTTGGCCTGGCCTGCGGGACCATCTTCTCTTGTTAAGTTACTTAACCCTGGCTGGGCTTTAGTTTTGTTTTGTTTTGTTTTGTTTGTCTGTTTAGTCTTTAGCCCTTAAAAAATATATATATTTCTGGCTAACTGAGTGATGGTGAGAATCAAATAAGGGAAAACTCATATGAAAAATCCTTATTCAGCCCTCTTTTCTCTAACTTTCCAGGCCCCTCACCCTGCCAGCTCATTTTGGCCTAGTTCTATGGCTATTTTCTCTAACCCAAATATAAAAGTTGCCTGTCTGAGATTCCTTAGCTTTTGTGTGTGTGTGTGTGAAGGTCAAAAGAAACCAGGTAATATGAAAAGAAATCAAACCCTTGGCGTCTTTTTTTTTAATTTTTATATTTTTTATTTATTTTTGAGAGACAGAGAGAGACTGTGGAAGCAGGGAAGGGTCAGGGAGAGAGGGAGATCCAGAATCCGAAGGAGGCTCCAGGCTCTGAGCTAGCTGTCAGCACAGAGCCCGACGCAGGGCTCAAACCCACAAACCTGTGAGACCATGACCTGAGCTGAAGCTGGATGCTTAACTGACTGAGCCACACAGGCACCCCGGTAAATATCATGGGCTTTCTTCTACATTCTTCTGGTCCAGAAGAGGTTATCTAATGATGAGAATACCAAATCAAGTAGGAAATGATGGCAAAAAAAATAAATGAAAGAACTATCCGAGGACAGTCAATTTTAGAGATTTTTCTAAGTCATTCATCACTGGTTCCACCAACTCCTAGATAATATCCTGAAGCGATAGAAGGATTCAGAGCTAGAAACCCAACTGACAGATCTTAGTAGTCAAATTGAGGATATCAGGTGAGTTTTGTTCTACTTCTAACAAGTTTATATATTAGCATAAGATTTTCTGAAACTATGGCATTTCCAGGGACAAGTATAGCCAAAATAAAAAAATAATAGAACATAATCCAAAATTAGAAATACATATCTGAAATTTTCACTTGAAAAGCAAATCGGCAACCAGGTTGGCGATATTAGTGCAGAATACTGACATCAGCAAGCATTAGTGAGAGTAACAGAGATGAGGGTCTATACAAATGACTGTAATCACCTTTGTATATTGTGCTATTTGTCCTTACCAATCCATTCTGTAAAAGGAAGCACTACCAGGATACCAGAGAGAGCTGGAGGAGGGGAAAAACGGGGGGATATATTCCACATCCCTTCCTATCTATTTCTTTCTTCCTCCCTGCCAGGCTCTAGTCTGACAATGACTACATTACTCTATGTGAAGCCACAGCTCCTGTTGAGTGATCTGGTGCCATGTCTATAACACTCACTAGCTTCTAGTAAAACCACCTGTTCCACTTGC
The DNA here is from genome assembly GCF_006229205.1 of Suricata suricatta. Classification (NCBI taxonomy): domain Eukaryota; kingdom Metazoa; phylum Chordata; class Mammalia; order Carnivora; family Herpestidae; genus Suricata; species Suricata suricatta. The sequence goes on along the minus strand of NC_043700.1, from coordinate 107,281,711 downwards.
TCCTCAGGACTCGGTGTTGTAACAGCTTCCCTCCAATGCTAGTCCTTGGGTCACCACCATTCCCTGTTGGTTTTCTTAACTATGTTGTATTAGTTTGCTAGGGCTGCCATCATGAAATATCACACACTGAGTGGCTTAAACAACATAAATTTATTCTGTCACAGTTCTGGAAGCTGTCCAAGATCAAGCAGGTTTTGGTTTCCAGTAAGGGCTCTTCCTTGGACTACAGAGGGCCACCATCTTGCTGTGTGCTCACATGAACTCTTCTTTGTGCTGGGGGGTGGGAGGGGGGCAGGAGAGGTGTGAGAACTCTCTGGACTTTCTTATAAGGACACTAATCCTATAGGATCGGGGTCCCACTCTTATGATTTAATGTAATCTTAATTGCCTCCTTATAGGCCTATCTTCAAAGACAGTCACCATAGACTTTGCAGGGAGTGACGCAGGGTTGAGACACAAACATTCTGTGCACAACACATGCCCATCCTTCTGTAAATAGACTCTTCGTTAAACTGTCTGTAATTAGCCTCTTTGAGTACATTATTTTCTTCCTGCCAGGACATTGACTGATATGTATATGAATGATAAAATGGTGAATTGAGGTAGCCTCTGGATTATAGAGACTAAAAATTTATGAAGAAAAATAACTTTTTATTTGAAATTTTCATATAAGTGAAGTACCTTAATTTTTATTTTTCTATGTAGACAGTGCAAGAATCAATTCTTTTCAAGAAAGATGCTTATAGTTTCTTTCTTTCTTCTTTTATAGAGACAGTATGCTTGTGAGTGGCGGAGAGGAGCAGAGAAAGAAAAACAGGGAAAGATAGAATCTTAAGCAGGCCCCACGCTCAGCCCTAAGTCCCACGACTCTGCAATCATAACCTGAGACGAAATTAAGTCAGACACTCAACCTACTGAGACACCCAGGTGCTCCAAAATAGCCGCTTCATTTTATCTAGCTTTTTTATACAGGTTTTTTTAAATATCTTAATTATAATGTCAAATTTTTAACTCTCCACCAAAAGATTCCTTGCACCTCTTGGGCCATTTTGGTATAATGCCAAAAGAGAAGATAACATAAACATTTTTTACATAATATATATATGAAAGCAACTAGCTTTCGTGATTCCAAGGCACATCAAAAAAAGATGAACATAAATTCAGAGATATTAGCTAAAGAAACCAAATGAAAACCCTAGACTTTAAAGAGCAAAAAATTCACTGCAATAGAAGACTAAAGACCATTAAACAATAGATTCAGGATCAAAGAGAAGCAACTATAATCCAACTTTACTCTTATAAAGCTCTTTTGCAGTTTAGAAAATGTTTTTATATACGTGGAAGCTTGCTAATTGCTTCCCAAGTGCAATTCTCTTTTGCCTTGGAAATAAAACTCATAAGCCCTCTTTTCAAAAAAAAAAAAAAAGTATTATCGTTTGGGTAACTTTTCCCAAAAGGAAAGGAAGCATAACATCGTGGATACATTTGTGGACTCTGGAACCATTGCCTGGGTCCATTCGCTGCTCTGATACTTACCAGCTGTGGATTAGGAAAGTTCACGGCTCTCTGTAATACGTAAAGTAGAGAAAATACTAACACCTACCTTATAAAGTTTTTCTGACAATTAAATGAGTCAACTTTAAAAACTTAAATAATTACTGACATTAGCAAGCAATCAACAAATATTAACTAATAATAAATATGTATATAATCAATCCTCATTTTTTCATAGATTCCATATTTGCAAATTTGCCAGTTCACTAAAATTCATTTGTAACCTCAAAATCAATACTCACCGACTTCCACAGTTATTCGCGAAGGAGCGGACTGAGCTGCCTGACACACGTGTTCCCTGCTGAGTTGAACAAAGTGAAACTCTGCTTTCATGTTTGGCTCTCAATACCACGTTTTCGCTCTCAGAAGTATCCTTTCATCAATCTCAGTTTTTCAGTTTTTGTCCTTTTTGCTGCCAATTTTATTGTTCAAAATGGCTCCCATGGGGCACCTGGGTGATTCTCACAGCTAAGCATGCAACTCTTGATTTGGGCTCAGGTTATGATCTCACTGATTGTGAGTTCGAGCCCCACATCAGGCTCTGTGCTGGCAGTGCCGGTTCTGCTTGGGATTCTGTCTCTCTCTTTCTTTCAGCCCCTCTCCCACTCACTCTCTATCTCTCTTTCTCAAAATAATTTTTAAAAAAAACTTTAGGAAATAAAATAAAACAAAATGGCCCCAAAGCATGAAGATGAGATGCTGTCTAGAGTTCCTAAGTCCAAGCAGGCTCTCATGTGCCTTATAAAGAAAATACATGTATTGGATAAGCATTATTCAGTCATGAATTATAGTGTGGTTGGCCTTGAGTTCAATGTTAATGACTCAACTGCATATCAAATAAGCAGAAACATACATAAGACAAAGTTATCTATTGATTGGTTGTTGAAAATGCTTTGCCTGGAGGTCACAGAACATAACTCTATGCTTCCCCTAAGTTCATAGGTTCAGTACTCAATAATTCCATTTTTGTGGTGACCATATGGAACATAACTACCACAAATAAAGAGAATTTACTGTATGTGTGCATAAAACAATAGGGAATTTTTTTCCTAGAACCCATTTATGGCTGCCTTCGATTTATACCTTTTGTTCTATGCATCTTCAGGAAGAAGATGGGGTGATCTTTTCCATGGAGAGAAAATTTTCTGAGTGGTCTTCATATACACAAAGGGCTAATAAAACAGAAGATGAAATGCAATGCCAAATGGAATTTTAGTGAAAATAAAGATCAGGAGGTGATAGAGCATAGTTGGTAGACTGAAGTGTGAACCAGAAATTCCTGAATGAAAGGGGGGGGTTTTGTGTTGTTCTAAACTTCTGTCAAATTACTCAACCAATATAGAACACCTTTTGAAGTATGCTAACTATACACTGTCTTTACCTACAATATAGTAAATAGTAAAAAAAGCCCGAGGGGGTGGGGTGAGTGGGGGTAATCTCTGGAAAAGAGAAGGTAGAGCAGGAATGTAAACTCACACTTAACTGTTATAATGATAAATAAACTCTTATTAGGTAGCTTATTCCTCAGAATTGAAAAAGAAATGTTGTTGCACACCAGCATTAGCTTTATCATAAGTAGAGCTAGGTCTGATCTCCAGCTCCACTATTTCTTAACTTAGTGAGTCCCAGACAAGCCACAAAACTTTCGTTCCCTTGCTGGTAAAATCAGGACCTAATACCCTCCTCAAAATATTGTTCATGTGTTTAAATGATGTAATCTTTGGATAACAAATAGAGCACTACTAGGGCTTCAATAAGTTCTCAGCAAGTGCCAGCCATTCTTATGTACTCCCCCACTTTATCTTTCCCTTCAGTACTCTTAGCTAACGTGTATCCCAAGATGTGAGTATTTCAGGACATATTTTAATACACTTTGAAAAGAACATAAGTATTAAAGAGTTTCATTTCAATTACAAGAATCATATTAATGTTCAACCCTTGCATCTCTTAATATCATAAGAATGTGGCAAGGAAAACAAAAATAACTTATTTTAAAAGTTTTTAGGGGCGCCTGGGTGGCTCAGTCGGTTAAAGCATCCGGCTTCGGCTCAGGTCAGATCTCACAGTTCGTGGGTTCGAGCCCCACGTCAGGCTCTGTGCTGACAGCTAGCTCAGAGCTTGGAGCCTGTTTTCGATTCTGTGTCTCCCTCTCTCTCTGACCCTCCCCTGCTCCAGCTGTCTCTCTCTGTCTCTCAAAAATAAAAAAATAAAAAGCAATAAAAAATTTTTTTAAAAAATGTTTTTAATTATAGGCATTTGCAAACCAGCTCAGGATTCCTTCTTCTTCTTCTTTTTCTTCTTCTTCTTCTTCTTCTAGAGAACTTTGGCTAAGGAAAGCATAATTTTGTTACTGAGGCCAAGGGTGATTTTCATCCTGGTAAGTGCACTCTTTAATCCCTATCACCTATTTCAACCACTTTCCCCACACACACCTCCTCCCCTCTGGTGACCATAAGTTTGTTCTGTATAGTTACGAGTCTGTTTCTTGGCTTGTCTCTCTCTCTTTTTTCCTTCCTCATTTGTTTTGCTTCTTAAATTCCACATATGAGTAAAATCATATGGTATTTATCTTTTTCTAACCAACTTATTTCACTTAGCATTATACTGTCTCGCTCCATCCATATTGTTGCAAATGGCAAAGTTTCATTGTTTTATGGCTGAATAATATTCACATCTGCTTTATCCATTCATCTATCAGTAGGCACTTGGGCTGCTCCATAGTTTGCCTATTGTAGATAATGCTATTATTAACATCGGGGTATATGCATCCCTTTGAATTTGTGTTTTTGTATTTTTTGGTAAATACCCAGTAGTGTGATTGCCGGATTGTAGGGTTGTTCTATTTTTAACTTTTTCAGAAACCTCTATACTGTTTTCCACAGTGGTCAAGGGTGATACTTAGAGATTAGAAATCTAAAACAGAATGGAACAGAATTCATTTATTCACTCAGTCAGAATGAATAAACCAATCACTTGTTAAGTATCTGCTATGGGCCAGACCCTGTCCTACACCTTGGAGAGTTTGCTATGAATAACTCAGACATGAGCCCTGCCCTTGTGGTCTTGGGAGGAGGGGAAGAAAAGTAAAAGCAATCACACAAACAACTGCACAATACAAACATGATACACCTCAAGAAGTGTTGCTCATACCGGGACACATGTGATCAAGTCTCAGCATTGTTGCAAAGAAAACAGCCCAAGAACTAACAGGTAATTCCAGTGTCTCACTGGGAAGAAAATACTGATGTGCACCAACTTCCACAACTCCCCTCTCTTCTATTACTTGCTTCATTCCTCAGAGCCACAAAACATCTCCTCCTCTAGCCTGAGGCCAAATCGAGTCCCTTTATTTCTACTTATTCTCCATTTCCCACTTCCCTGGTTTCTTCCCCACTTCCACGTTTCTCCACAGTAACCCAACATCCTTGAAGGAAGGGAAAGTGAAGTAAAAGTAAATAAATAAAATAACTACCACACTCTTTAACAGTTGACAGGGAAAAGGTCAGGATCCTCCTATAATATAAATTTTTATTTCTGCACATTTCTTTCGAAAGGTAAAGTGTTTAATGGAAGTGTTCCATAAGAGCTAACCAGTCTGGTAAAGTGGAGAAAAGTTCCTGGGAAAATAACATTTAAATAAGAAGAAGGGGTTAGCCAAGAGAAGGAAGAAAATCAGACAGTGAATGAGAAAGAGAGGATGGTGTTGAAGAAACAAAGAGAAAAGCCAACGTGGTTAGCACAGAGCGAGGAGAGAGATATGGGGAAAGAGGCAGTGTAGGCAGGGAAAGCCAGAACATGCAGGGTTTCTATCCCCAAAGCAAAAGAAAGCCACTCAAGAGTATTTATTTTATATTTATAATGTCAATATTCTTTATACTTTTCAGATCAGATTTTATTAGTAATATTTTTGATGAAACAATTGAACCTTGAACAACATGGGGACTAGGGGCCCCGACCCCCTGCACAGCTGAAAATCCATAGACCTTTGACTTCCCCAAAACTTAACTACTAATAGCCCACTGTTGACAAGAAGCCTTACTGATAGCATAAATAGTTGTTAACACATAGGTTATATGTTATATGTGTTAGACACTGTCCTCTTATAAGAAAGTGAGCTCGAGAAAAGAAAATTTTTTTTAAAAAAAGGAAAATACATTTCATTCTGTATTTATCAGGAAAAAAATCCACATGTAAGTCCACTTATGTAGTTCAAACTCATGTTATTCAAGGGTCACTGAACTATTTTTTAAAAGCCAAGATCTATGATTCCTTACTCTGAACCTCTCATCCCTGGTCATAACATTCACCAAAGGTTTTTATTTTGGAATGAGAATGATCTGTATCCATTCAGTTCCTTCTTTGGAGAAAAAAATATCACATTGGAAAAGTGAATAAACCCTACACCTACGCACACATTTATCTGGGTTTAAACTGCTATAGGCTGCTTACTGAAATAAATCCTCCAACTAAATTTGTTACAGGAAATATAGCGTAATTAGAGCTCAAAATGTAGCTCTCCTTGACTGTATCATGAAACCCAAAATAGACGTGTAAGGTTAGTTTTTAAAAAACATTCAAATACACAAATTTTTATCTTCCTCTACGTTTGTAACAAAGATTCCTTTTCTCTGTGTTCACAGTGAATGGTTGTGTTCAGCGGGAAAGAAGCCAGTCTCTCATACCATTCTTTTCCTAAACACCTGGTTGTTCAGTTTTAACAAGGTGACTGGTTTCCACCATAACTCAGCTATTTTTCCACTTGGCTGGGTCCCCCTAGACCTTATAGTAAAAATCTATGTAACATTAGCCTCCCAACACTATGTAGGGTTTTTTGCCTACATCATGCCACTAATTTATGGGTGATTCTATGAATAATGCAAACGGGGATTCCTTCCTCTGTTCTTTCTTTTAAATTTCAATTTGATATACCTCAAGGCAATATTGTGCAGATCTTTTTGGTTCTGTGTTCTATCTCAACCTACATATCACTGATTTCTAAGCACAGGTAGAACTCTTACATCTGCTACTGGCTCCTTTCCTAGTTTATTGTGTATGTGAAGTAACCATAAAGTGAAAGGCTTTTCCAAGTTCCCTTATTTATAGGATTAGAATAATGGTTGCCTTTTACCTTTCAGATCAAAGTCCTGTCAAATATAGCTAAGTAGAAGGAGGCTGTTCCACATTTGCAGTCACCCTTCCAAAGCCTATAGAAATCCAGGGGAAGAATGATCTCCAAGTTGAACCACCAGTTTTATATTTTATGTGCAGTAGTAAAGAGTTTACCTTGTCCATACTGAACTCATTCCCAGTTTGAGGGCAGATGGGTCATAAACACCAGGTAATAATTACTGGCTTACACCATTCTTAATTAAATGGAAAATATAGACATTAACCACAAAGTCTTCCTCCCTATTTGGCCATAGAAGAAACAACAGTACATACTTTGAGGTTTCAAAGAAAAGTATTGTCCTTAGGCCCAGGGAAATGTTTCCTTGTCCTGAGCCCCTTGCTGTTGAGGGCCCCACTCTGGCCCTCTTCCAGGACCCCCCCCTTCCCCATGTTGCAAGCAACCAGGGGATATGCCCACTGAGAGCCTGAGCTTTCTCTTTTTGGACCAATTTCTGAACTCCAGGACCACAGAATTCCTTGCCCAAATTATCCCCAACCTCCTTCCAGAGTTTCTAGGCCTAAGGGTAACCAAGGGGCAGCTGTTAGAAAGGAGGTACAGATTGATCCTGGAGTTGGGGTATCCACACATGTACCTGAAGCCCCTTGCTGTGCAGGGTGGGGTGGATGATAGAAGAAGAAGGGGACTGACTCCCATCACACCTCTGTGGTCTGCTGGAAAAGTCCAGGTTAGGAGAAAGAGCATCTCCTACTTAACAGTTAGTTAACTTGATTTCTAACTTATGGAGATTTAGATCCATGATGTGTGGTCTTTTTTTTTTTAATATTCTTACCCCAAACCTTACAAATATGAAGAACAGGCCTTTAAAAGAATATACTGAGTTCAGAGAAATCACTGACTAATGAGAACTTGGCAAATTATATTCTTTTAAAACATAAATCAGACGTAAGGGAGCAAAGGGAAAGTAAAGCTCCACCATTTCGATCCAACAGTAGCTTCAATCTTCCAAGTTGTGCTCTTTGTTCACAAAGCATGGGGAGCCAGATAGAACATTCTTCTCTCAGCCACAAGAATTCCATCTGTAAAACAGTGGCTCCCAGGCTGCCAGTTGCTCTTCTCTCCCTGTTGTAAGAATGCAGCTGAGGTTGAAATCTTGTCACCAAGTGGGAGCCAATATCCACCTGTCCCTCTTGTCAGTCTCTTTCTGCAAAGTCTTCCTGGGGTTTAAAAACTAAAGCCATAAAAGTGGGATTTGCCTTGACTCTTTCTAGAGCAGCTATACACCATGCATGCATCATATGTCTCAGGATGAGGAGGTCTCTTTAAAATTGTGATATTTAAATAAAATAACAGCTGTGCAAGACTATGAACAGCCATTACACATATTCTTAGGAATTGTTTTCTTATTCAAATCATTGGGTGTGGATTTTATTTTTCAAGTAACCTCCCCCCAAAAGAAAATGATAAAAGGTGATCCATAATTTAAGTTTGTGCCTCATAAGTGAAAAATAAATATGTATAAGTGCATATGTCATGAGTATAGACTTTTTTTTACAGTAGGAAAATGCTTTTGTATAATGTGCATATTAACATACCATTATTTTCATACATAGTATAATTTGAAAACATACCAATCCTTAGTGGATTTTGGTTTTCATTTTTAAATTACATTTTAAAATAAATCTATCTTTTCATCAGATCATTAATAAGAGGAAATGATTATGACATATGTAAAAAATTAAACTGTAACTCTTTGGAAGTACTATCTAAAGATATTTTATGTAATCTCAAACCTTGTGTCTAAAATCAAAGAGTGGGCTAATCTAAACTCATAAGGCGTCAGAACACGACAAATCAACCTGGAGAATCAAGCGGGCTCAGCTGTGAACCGACATGCAATGCCACTGAACAGGGCAATCTGAAGTTCCAGCTGGGTCGCCGTTGACATACAGCATGTGTGTGCGTGTGTGTGTGTGTGTGTGTGTGTGTGTGTGTGTGTTTTAAACAGCTTTGCAAAATGGATATCTATTTTCCGTCTGTTATCATTCTAATGAAGAAATCAGAAGAGAAGAGAACTGTAATTCCTAGCGCTATATGACTCGTTTAGGAAGCAGCGAAGGACGCGGGGTGGGGGGTGGGGAGGAGTTCATCAAGTTAGGTGCTGTGTATGATGTTATTTTCTTTCTGTTTTTTTATTTATTTTTGAGAGACAGAGAGAGACAGCATGAGGAGGGGAGGGTCAGAGAGAGAGGGAGACACAGAATTTGAAGACAGGCTCCAGGCTCTGAGCTAGCTGTCAGCACAGAGCCTGACGTGGTGCTCGAGCCCCACAAACAGTGAGATCATGACCTGGGCCAAAGCTGGATGTTTAACTGACTGAGCCACCCAGGCGCCCCAATTTTGATCATACATAAACAGATTCCCAAAAGGAGATCCTTTTTCATATCTCTTAACAAGTCTCAAGCTACACATAAGCTAATAAGGTTTCCATACCATTAGACTACTTAAAATATAAGAGAACAATAAAAGCCAACAGGCAGACTAAATAAAGCAAGACATCACAACTTCCAACACAGAACTAGTATCACCAGAGCTGTGGGAGCACATACGTAACAGGACATAGTCCCCTATTTTCTTCTTCAGAGTGAAATCTTTTTTTTTTTTAGTTTATTTATTTATTGGGAGGGGAGGAGCAGAGAGAGAGAGGGAGAGAGAGAATCCCAAGCAGGCTCCACACTGTCAGTGCAGAGTGCCAGGGGGGGCTTGAGCTTACAAACCATGAGATCATGACCTGAGCCGAAATCAAGAGTCAGACACTTAACCAACTCAGCCACCCAAGTGGCCCTTCAGAGTGAAATCTTTAATGGTGATGCCCAACTAACAGATTTTTAATGAGTTCAGGAGAATAATTGAATAATGAGATTTATCCAATTTGGATATACATTACTCTTTAGAGATCTTTTTAATTTTTAAGAAACAAAATCTCTATTTCTATATCTGAGAGATTTAAAGTAGGTAGGAAACATAGTGTAGATGTACAGAGCCTCTTGGACTTGTGTTCTTTGTTCTGCTGACACCGAGATCAGAAAGCAATAAAGGAAAGCAATTACATCCATTGACTCCAGGCAGCTTAGCTATTCCGGAAACAGAGCTTATCAATGAGAGATTGGTGAGGAAAGTCACTTTTTGGTTCGCAACATTTCAATCATGAAAAGTGACGCAAATGTCACAGGCTGTGATTTTTCTAACTCCCTAATTTGTTTTTCCTCATGCATACCACTGTTTCCTTTGGAGAAGAAGAAGCAACTGGAAGCCAGCTGCTGAAGGCTAGTGCCTTTCGATGACTGCCTGGCCTCCTGCCTCATCACCTCACCTCACCACTGTCTTTACCTTTCATGCCATGAAGTTCTGACATGTCAGGGAGCCAGGAGGAGCTTTGCAGTAATGCTTAGGTCTAACAAAATCTAACCCTACTACATCCCTTCTTAAATCAGAATGTGGAACTCCACCTGGCAAAAAATCACATCTGCTTTTAAATTATACACTGTGCCCAGCTACAATGGGAGCCCTCAGTGCTACATGCCCAAGTTAAACAGTAATAACTTATTAAACATTTGCCCATCATAACCTCTGTGTGTGCTCAAATAATTGAGCCACTAAAATTTCACTGCACATGTACTTTTTACCACCTTAACTGCACAGAAAGTTCATTCAAATTTAAGTCCTCAGCAGCACTGGAACATGTTTATTTATAAGATTATTTTCCAGTTTAGGTAGAGAGCCAATTTACACACTTGCAATAATTTTAATAAATAAATGTTTATGTTATTCCTATCACAGTATTTATGATAAGTCCATTATTATATATAACAAGACTATTTTATCAATATTGATCATGCCACATATGCGTATATGTGTGAACTGATACAGATATAGATAAAGACATGGATGCAGAGAGTTGCCAGTCATGAAGTGTTATCTGTATGCCAGGCAGTGTACCCATTGCTTTTGTCATTGATTTAACCCATATTTGCTGAACACCTCCAATGCGTCAGGCATCTGGGTTAGGGAGTTAAGTAGACAGAAGCTAAAAACACAAGCATAGCTCTAGTCCTCGAGAAGCTTAGAATCTAATAGATAAGACAAACATTTCAGAAAAACAATATAGCAAGGCATCTAACCAGAGGGTCTACCTCCATTATAAAGCAGCATTTACACTGAGACCTGAAGGATAATTCAGGAGGTGAAAAGTGAAGGCAGAATGGTCCTGTCAAAGGAAATGGTCTATGAGAATGGGAAGTGAGTTTGAGAAAGTAAAAAATTCGAGCAGGAGAGTGGCCAGTGATGATCTTGGAGAATGGAGAGTGGCCAGGTATAAATGGGCTTTTTTTAAGCCAATTCAGGAATTTGGACTTTACCCTCAAGGCAACGGACAGCATCTAGGGAATTGAAGCAAGCTATCATCACCAGATCTGCATTGCCTAAGACTACTCTTATCCCACTATTGGAGCAAGGATTCGATACAGAGAGGCCACTTCAAGATGACTGTGGGAAACCTGGCTGGAGAGAAGATGGCCTGGACTGAGCAGAAGTGGAGAGGAGCAAAGGAAATGCATTCAAGACATGACATTGGGACAGATTGAACTGGGGGAGGGGTGGGAGTAAGGAGATGTGTAAGAGAGAGGAATCGAGGTCTCGACGATTGTCTGATAGATACAGTTGCAGTAGAGAGCCAAACCAGATTATTCCATTCAGAACACAGCCCGTATTTCCTTTAAGGTCATGTCTCAGTTATCGGAGTTCTCTACTTTGATGACAGATGCTCCTAGGAGACCTTCCAATGAGGAAGCCTCAAAGCACTTTCCAATTTCCAACGGGCAAGAACTATCTTCATTTCACACATGGAAGAAGCATATTTTATTTTAAAAAACTATTTGTACTTCTTTCCTTGGCTTCATATAAACCTTTTATGAGGGAATGAGTAGAAATTAAGACCTACCTCCCAAATGAGTATGTTTTCCTAATATTACATTTCATTATGTCTTGTTTTCCTTCTCAGGTACTCTGCGTTCTAATGTTGGTTTGAATTATTACCAGGAATCATAGAAATATGTGATTTTGAAAATCCAATAAACAGACTCTTAAAAGATATTTAGTTGTTCAGTGATCATGTTCATAGCTTCATAAAGCTAAAGTTGATGAGAAGCCAGCAGAACCTACTTCAAAAGCCAGCAAAAATCTATTCTAATAACTGCCTGTCAGCTTCTAAAATTTGAAAATTAGCCCTACAAGACCTTTTAGGGGTTTGTATGAAGTGAAAAATTAGAAGTGACCCCACAAAGCACACTTAACAATAGAATAAAATGCCATTTCACCTGAGTGTGGGTAGAAACTTGTATAGATCAGATGTGGGAGTAGAGACAATAAGGTGGAAACAGGCACATCAACAACTCCCTCTTCTCTAAAAATATACAAAATATACATTGTTAAGGTGGCTCGATAAAGTCTCTTGTCAATTCTAGTGATGTCATTGTAAGAATCAACTTATTTGTGGGCGTCTTACTTCAGCTCAGGTTGTGATCTCATGGTCTGTGGGTTTAGCCCCACATCAGGCTCACTGCTGTCAGCACAGCGCCTGCTTCCAATCCTTTGTTTCCTTCTCTCTCTCTCTGCCCCTCCCCCACTCGCACTCTCTGTCTCCTTCTCAAAAATAAGTAAACATTAAAAAAAAGATTATCTAATAAACTGACTAGACAGGCAAAGCTGATCATGTCAAAGAATATGGAATTAGCAAGTTGAAATACCTAACAGAAATGTACGCAGATACAGATGACTATGTGCTCTGCCCTAAAACACTACAGAATTAAACTTGCTCTTGTTTTACTTAATTTTTAACAAAAGTGTTTTATTGTTTTACAAATGTGAAAATGCATTAATTATTCCTGGAACTACCTCACAAAAATTGCCCTTGGAGGTTTGTATGTGTATAGAGAATAACAGGTGTCAGACAAGCGGTGTCAGAAGAACAGAGATCGCCATCCTAATCAACAAAGATGAGAAAGATCAACAAATCTGCCTCCCTCAGGGAAACCACAAAACCTCTTTCTCTTCCCTGAAAATAATTGAGGTAGAGATCTTTCTCAGGACAATTCCTTTAAGTCACAACCCACCAAAAACCAAGCTTCCAAATATTAACAAAGATGAGTGAATTCACTAAGGGCTGAATATAACTTTAGTGCTAGCAAGCAAGGTCGAAAGGAGGCAGAGAGAGGTAAAGAGAAGGAAAGAGAAGAGGAGAACCGAGAAGAGAGAGGACGAGAAAGGAAGGGAGGGAGGGAGGAAGGGTGGAAGGACAAAAAGAAGGAAGAAATTTTACATTTAGGACATAGAAATAGTCCCTCCCCCATCTCCAGGCTGTCTGTGGAGTGCAGGTGGGTGTGAATGAACAGCTGAATGGACAGGTGAATCACAAAACCTGCAAGTTAGAAAGGCAAGTGTAAATTTCCACTTGAAAAATTGTATGTATCCCTGAGATGTTCATCCAATGTCTGTATAAACTTTTGTGATAGTCACTTTGAATAATACAGCATATTAATTTTGTACAACGCCTATAAGTTCTTTCTTAACATAAGCTAAAATCTGCTTGTCTGTACTGTCTCTATGGCAAGCTCTAGTTCCTCTTCTATAACAATACAAAAATTTCATCTTTCTTCTACTTCATCCCTTCACACACTAGAAAACTATCATGTCCCCATAAGTGTTCTCTTTTTGGAGGAAAATATCAGTTCTTTCAGCCTTTTATCATAAGACATGGTTTCTAGAATCCAGTCACTTTGCTCTAAAGACCGTCCAACTCCAGTGAGTAGTGAAGAATACTGGGTGTGGAATCATTTGCCTGAGTTTAAATTTTGGTTCTGTCATATCTTAGCTGTATACATGGGGAAATTCATTCAAGCTTTTTGTGTCCCATTTTCTTCATTAACAAAACGAAGTACTGCCTTGCAATATTGCTGTGAATATTTGGTATAATAATAGATAAAAGCACACAGTAAGAATTTTAACTCTACCATCAGAGCACAGTGAAATTATGATTCTATTAAAATAGCCAAGATTTGTTTTTTAAAAGCCATTATTTACCTTTCATTCAACTACTACTTGCCATATTCCTACTATGAAACTTTGGAGGGAAGGTGATTTAGAATGCTGGCGAGGTTACTACAGTGGTTTCTCCAGGGTAGATGTCTTTGAGAAGGTGATATTTTTTATTTATTTATTTATTTATTTATTTATTTATTTATTTATTTTTCCCCCATAATATTTTATTGTCAAATGGTTTTCCATACAACACCCAGTGCTCTTCCCCTTAAGTGCCCTCCACCATCACCACCACCTCTTTTCCCCCATCCCCCTTCCCCTTCAACCCTCAGTTCATTCTCAGCATTCAATAGTCTCTCAAGTTTTGCATCCCTCTCTCTCCCCAACTTTCTCTCCCTCCTCCGCTCCCCCTGGTTCTCCACTAGGTCTCTCTTGTTTTCCTGCTAGACCTATGAGTGCAAACATATG